>NW_027251404.1:0-49214 GCF_044704955.1 Pristiophorus japonicus | reverse complement strand
ACCTGGTTTTGAGCGTCCTTTTCATTAGCAGCTCTGCGGGTGGGACCCCTGTGAGCGAGTGTGGTCGGGATCTATTGGCCAACAGGAGGCATGATAAGCGGCTTTGTAGGGAACCCCCTTGGATTCTGAGCATCCCCTGTTTGATTATCTGCACTGCTCGTTCCGCCTGGCCGTTTGAGGCAGGCTTGAACGGTGCCGTTCTGACATGGTTGATTCCATTGCCTGCCATGAAGTCCTGGAATTCAGTGGGCTGGGTGTTTGCCTCCACACCTCCAGCATGAGCTGAGGCCCCGTTGTTGGAAACAAAAAGTCCATTACCAGTCGATCATCTCTGACTGTCTCTGTAACTGTCCTTAAGCGCACCATTAACAGGTGTTGATGGCCCCATTACTGGCCGCATTGTCCATTGCGATGGCATGAATCGCCGTTCAGCTAGCCATTGTCTCTGTTGAATTCCCCCTTTGGGTTCGACTACATGCTGGGGCATGTTTGATTGCCCTTGTTTGCCTAGAGAACTGTGTGCTGCATTAACGAAGTCAGGAACACTTTGCCCTTCTCGCTGCCGATGCGTGTGAAACTGGTGTCTTGCCATGTGCATGCTGCTCGCCGGTTTAAGGTGTTCCCCAATCAACTGACTGAGCTCTTCGAACGTCTTGTCCGCCAGCTTCTCTGGCGCTCGAAGATCCTTCATCAGGGAGTACGTCCTGGATCCACAAACCGTCAGGATTTGTTGGCCGAATCCTGTCCCAACCATTCCTTAGTGACAAAACTTTGCTATAGTCTCTCAATAAAGTCGTCCCAATCATCACCAACACAGTACCTCTCTTCTGTGCTGCTAGCGGCCATGCTCGCGTGGTTTAAATCCCAGTCTCTCGTCGCCAATGATATGTCCTTACTATACAGTATAAATGCACACGAGGTCCATACTTGAGAGAAGGTCACTCTCTGACCAGTTACCTTTATTACCAAGACCTCAAGTGATGAAGGTGGGTGGAGCTTCCCCTTTAATATCTGAAAGTCCAGGTTAGGAGTGTCTCCCACAAGTTCACCCCCTTGTGGTCAATGTTCTCAAGGTGTACAACTTAGGTCAGCTTATACATGGGTTACAATGATAGTTGAATACATGACATCCACCATCCTCCGGGTGAAGAGATTTCCCCTCATATCTCCTCTAATCCTCCCCCCAATTACTTTAAATCTATGCCACCTGGTTGTGGACCCCTCTGCTAAGGGAAACAGGTCCTTCCTATCCACTCTATCGAGGCCTCTCATAATTGCATACCCCTCAATCAGGTCTCCCCTCAGCCTACTCTGTTCCAAAGAAAACAGACCCAGCATCTCCAGTCTTTCCTCATAGCCAAAATTCTCCAGTCCAGGCAACATTCTTGTAAATCTCCTCTGCACCCTTTTCAGTGCAATCACATATTTCCTGTAATGTGGTGACCAGAACTGCACACAGTACTCCAGCTGCGACCTAACCAGTGTTTCATACAGTTCAAGCATAACCTCCTTGCTCTTGTATTCCATGCCTCGACATAAAGGCAAGTATTCTATATACCTTCTTAACCACCTTATCTACCTGGCCTGCTACCTTCAAGGATCTGTGGACGTGCACCCCAAGGTCCTTTTGTTCCTCTACACTTTTCAGTGTGGTACTACTTAACGTCTATTCCCTTGCCTTGCTAGAACTCCCAAATGCATTACCTCACACTTATCCAGATTGAATTACATTTGCCACTGTTCTGCCCACCTGACCAGTACATTGATATCTTCCTGCAGTCCATAGCTTTCTTCTTCATTATCAACCACACAGCCTATTTTAGTGTCATCTGCAAACTTCTTAATTATACCCCAACATTCAAGTCCAAGTCATTGATATATACCACAAAAAGCAAGGGACCCAGCACTGAGCCCTGCAGAACCCCACTGGATACAGCCTTCCAGTCACAAAAACACCCATCAAACATTACCCTTTGCTTCCTGTCTCTGAGCCAATTTGGATCCAACTTGCCACTTTGCTCTGGATCCCATGGGCTTTTACTTTCATGACCAGTCTGCCTTATCAAAAGCTTTGCTAAAATCCATACACACTGCATCATATGCACTGCTCTCATTGACCCTCCTGGTTACCTCCTCGAAAAATTGAATCAAGTTAGCCAGACACAACCTTCTCTTGACAAATCCATGCTGACTGTCCTTGATTAATCCATGTCTTCACAAATGAAGATTTATCCTGTCCCTCAGGATTTTTTCCAGTAATTTTCCCACGACCGAGGTTAGGCTGACTGGCCTGTAATTACTCGGTCTATCCCTTTCTCCCTTTTTAAACAAAGGTACAACATTAGCAGTCCTCCAGTCCTCTGGTACACACCTGTAGCCAGAGAGGATTGGAAAATGATGGTGAGAGCCTCTGCTAATTCCTCTTTTGCATCTCTTAACAGTCTGCGATACATTTCATCTGGGCCTGGGGATTTATCCACGTTCAAAGCTGCTAAGCCCCTTAATACTTCCCCTCTCACTATGTTTATCTCGTCTAATATATCACACTCGTCCCTCATTGCAAAGTCAGCATCAAACAAGAAATTAGGGATGCGTGCAATAAAGGTACAGCAGTTATCATGGGCGACTTTAATTTACATATTGATTGGGCTAACCAAACTGGTAGCAATGCGGTGGAGGAGGATTTCCTGGAATGTATTAGGGATGGTTGTCTAGACCAATATGTCAAGCAACCAGCTAGAGGGCTGGCCATCCTAGACTGGGTGTTATGTAATGAGAAAGGACTAATTAGCAATCTTGTTGTGCGAGGCCCCTTGGGGAAGAGTGACCATAATATGGTAGAATTCTTTATTAAGATGGAGAGTGACACAGTTAATTCAGAGACTAGGGTCCTGAACTTAAGGAAAGGTAACTTCGATGGTATGAGACGTGAATTGGCTAGAATAGACTGGCGAGTGATACTTAAGGGGTTGACGGTGGATAGGCAATGGCAAACATTTAAAGATCACATGGATGAACTTCAACAATTCTACATCCCTGTCTGGAGTAAAAATAAAACAGGGAAGGTGGCTCAACCGTGACTAACAAGGGAAATTAAGGATAGTGTTATATCCAAGGAAGAGGCATATAAATTGGCCAGAAAAAGCAGCAAACCTGAGGACTGGGAGAAATTTATAATACAGCAGAGGAGGACAAAGGGTTTAATTAGGAGGGGGAAAGTAGAGTATGAGAGGAAGCTTGCCGGGAACATAAAAACTGACTGCAAAAGCTTCTATAGATATGTGAAGAGAATAAGATTAGTGAAAACAAACGTAGGTCTCTTGCAGTCAGATTCAGGTGAATTTATAATGGGGAACAAAGAAATGGCGGACCAGTTAAACAAATACTTTGGTTCTGTCTTCACGAAGGAAGACACAAATAACCTTCCGGAAATACTAGGGAACCGAGGGTCTAGTGAGAAGGAGGAACTGAAGGAAATCCTTATTAGGCGGGAAATTGTGTTAGGGAAATTGATGGGATTGAAGGCCGATAAATCTCCAGGGCCTGATAGTCTGCATCCCAGAGTACTTAAGGATGTGGCCCTAGAAATAGTGGATGCATTGGTGATCATTTTCCAACAGTCTATCGACTCTGGATCGGTTCCTATGGACTGGAAGGTAGCTAATGTAACACCACTTTTTAAGAAAGGAGGGAGAGAGAAAATGGGTAATTATAGACCGGTTAGCCTGACATTAGTAGTGGGGAAAATGTTGGAATCAATTATTAAAGATGAAATAGCAGCACATTTGGAAAGCAGTGACGGGATCGGTCCAAGTCAGCATGAATTTATGTAAGGGAAATCCTGCTTGACAAATCTTCTAGAATTCTTTGAGGATGTAACTAGTAGAGTGGACAAGGGAGAACCAGTGGGTGTGGTGTATTTGGACTTTCAAAAGGCTTTTGACAAGGTCCCACACAAGAGATTGGTGTGCAAAATTAAAGCACATGGTATTGGGGGTAATGTACTGATGTGGATAGAGAACTGGTTGGCAGACAGGAAGCAGAGAGTTGGGATAAGCGGGTCCTTTTCAGAATGGCAGGCAGTGGCTAGTGGGGTGCCGCAGGGCTCAGTGCAGGGACCCCAGCTATTTACAATATATATTAATGATTTGGATGAGGGAATTGAGTATAATATCTCCAAGTTTGCAGATGACACTAAGCTGGGTGGCAGTGTGAGCTGTGAGGAGGATGCTAAAAGGCTGCAGGGTGACTTGAACAGGTTAGGTGAGTGGGCAAACGCATGGCAGATTCATAATAATGTAGATAAATGTGAGGTTATCCACTTTGGTGGCAAAAACATGAAGGCAGAATATTATCTGAATGGTGGCAGATTAGGAAAAGGGGAGGTGCAATGAGACCTGGGTATCATGGTACATCAATCATTGAAAGTTGGCATGCACATTCAGCAGGTGGTGAAGAAGGCAAATGGTATGTCGGCCTTCATAGCTAGGGGATTTGAGTATAGGAGCAGGGAGGTCTGCAGTTGTACATGGCCTTAGTGAGGCCTCATCTGGAATATTGTGTTCAGTTTTGGTTTCCTAATCTGAGAAAGGACATTCTTGCTATTGAGGGAGTGTAGCGAAGGTTCACCTGACTGATTCCCGGGATGGCTGGACTGACATATGAGGAGAGACTGGATCGACTGGGCCTGTATTCACTGGCATTTAGAAGGATGAGAGGGGATCTCATAGAAACATACAAAATCCTGACGGGACTGGACAGGTTAGATGGCAGAAAGAATGTTCCCGATGTTGGGGAAGTCCAGAACCAGGGGACATAGTCTAAGGATAAGGGGTAAGCCATTTAGAACCGAGATGAGGAGAAACTTCTTCACTCAGAGAGTTGTTAACCTGTGGAATTCCCTGCCGCAGAGAGTTGTTGATGCCAGTTCATTGGATATATTCAAGAGGGAGTTAGATATGGCCCTTACGGCTAAAGGGATCAAGGGGTATGGAGAGAAAGCAGGAAAGGGGTACTGAAGGAATGATCAGCTATGATCTTATTGAATGGTGGTGCATGCTCGATGGGCTGAATAGCCTACTCCTGCACCTATTTTCTATGTTTCTATGTTTGCTCTCTTTTGTGAAAACAGATGCAAAGTATTCATTAAGAATCCTACCTACGTCTTCCGCTTCCACACACAGATTTCCTTTGTGGTCTCTAATAGGCCACACTCTTTCTCTAGTTAACCTCTTGCTCTTAATGTATTTATAAAAGATCTTTGTGTTTTCCCTGATTTTACTCGCCAATATTCTTTGATGTTCTCTCTTTGCTTTTCTGACATCTTTTTTAATTGCACCCCTGCACTTCTTGTACTCCTCTGGAGTTTCTGCAGTGTTGAGTTTCCGGTATTTGTCATAAGCTTCCCTTTTTTTTCTTTATCTTACCCTCTATGTCCTTTGACATCCAGGGGGCTCTAGATTTGTTAGCTCCACCCTTTTTTTTTAAAGGAACATATTTGCCCTGTACCCTCAGGATCTTCTCCTTGAATGCCTCCCACTGTTCTGGCACTGATTTACCAACAAGTAGCTGTTTTCAGTTCACTTTGACTGAATCCCATCTCAGCTCAGCAAAATTGGCTTTACCCCAATTGAAAAGTGTTATTCCTGGTCCCCCTTTGTCCTTTTCCATAAGTACCCTAAATCTTACTGAATTATGATCAATAGCACCAAAATGCTCTCCCACTGATGCCCCTTCCACTTGCCCCTCTTCATTCCCCAAAACCAAGTCCAGAACCGCCCCCTCCTTTGTTACATACTGGCTAAAGAAGTTCTCCTGAATGCATTTTACAAATTCCACACCCTCTGTACCATTCACACTATCTTTTTCGCAGTTAATATTAGGGTAGTTGAAATCCCTCACTATTACAGCTCGATAGTTTTTGCACTTCAGAGCAATTTGCCCACATATTTGTTTTTCTATCACCCTCTGACTGCTTGGGGGTCTATAGTACATCCCAGTAGTGTGATCGCCCCTTTTTTGTTCTTTAGTTCAACCCATATTGTTATATCTTTAGATGCTCTGATAATGACTCCACGAGGCAAGGTATTGTCCTTGAACTGTAGTGACCTTAGTCCATTTAATGTAACTCCAGAGTGAGGATCACACATGGTGGCCTGCCTTTTATACTGGGCCTGGCACACCTGTACAGGTAACCTACAAGTCTCCCACTGCAGTGTCCTCTGGTGGCACACCTTAGTGACCATACAGCTGGTGTACAAGTTTCCCATAGTAGTGCCCTTTGGTGGCCCATCATATGTAATAGTACAAGCAGTAAACATGTTTGGATACATGACACATATGGCCTCGTTTGATGACCCCCTCTAACATATCATCCCTTCTCACAGCTGTAACTGTTTCTTTAATGAATACTGCGAACCCTCCCCTCCTCCTTTTTTACCCTCTCTCTATCCCATCTGAAAACCCTGTAACCAGAAATGTTGAGCTGCCATACCTGTCCTTCTTTCAGCCATGTCTCAGTAATAGTTATAATATCGTAATCCCAAGTGTCAACCTATGCTCTCAGCTCATCTGCCTTATTTCCTATACTCCTTGCATTGAAGTGTCCTCTGGCACTATCGAAGGAGGATAGGAAGATTGTGATCAAAGCCTCTGCAATTTCCATCCTTACATCCCTCAGTAAGCTAGGATGCATCCCATCTGGATCGGGTGACTTTTCTACTTTGAGCACTGCCAAACTTTTAAGTATCTCCTCTTTATCTATGTTTATAGTATCCAATATCGCTACTACCTCCTCCTTTATTGCTAAATTGTCAACATCCTCCTCTCTAGTGAAGACAGATGCAAAGTACTCACTTAGTACCTCAGCCATGCATTCTGCCTCCATAAGAATAACTCCTTCTCTCCCATGGCTCAGTGGTAGGACCCTCATCACTGAGTCAGAAGGTTGTGGGTTCAAGTCTCACTCCAGAGACTTGAGCACAAAAATCTAGGCTGACAATCCAGTGCAGTACTGAGGGAGTGCTGCACTTTCGGATGAGACATTAAACCGAGGCCCTCTCAGATGGACGTGTAGGATTCCATGGCATTATTTTGAAAACGAGCGGGGAGGTTATCCTATGTCCTAGCCAATATTTATCCCTTAATCAGCAGCACTAAAACTGGTTATTAACACAATGCTGTTTGTGGGAGCTTGCTGCGTGCAAATTTGCTGCTGCGTTTCCTACACATACAAAATGATTACACTTCAAAATGTCATTGGCTGTAAAGCACTTTGGGAGGTCTGGTGGTTGTGAGAGGCACTATATAAGACTTTCTTTTACTTTCCGTTCCCTAATTCCCGCCCTTTTACTATACTATACTTATAAAGACTTTTGGGTTCCCTTTTATTTTAGCCGCTGATCTATTCTCATTCTTTATCTCTCTCTCTCGCCCTCATATTTGTTTTTTTTTTAGATCTCCTATATACTTTCTATATTCAACTTGGTTCTCTATTGTATTATGAACCTGAAAGGCAATGTCATATGCAGATGTCACATGATCGTGTGCCACCTGATCACCTCCAACCGGAGTTGGCTGCTCCAATAATTAAATGATGCCTTTACAGCAAGCCCAGAATTTATGAATAATTTGTTTGAAGTCAGTGCTGACGTGTAATAGTGTAATAAGGCTGCAATGGAAAAGTGGCATAAAAATTGTAATAACTTAGATATATGTAGAAGGATATAATTCAGTGATCATGCAGATGGGATGGGTTTTGAGAACATTGTACATAAAGTGACCATGGCACGCAAGGTCTCGGACGTTTTGTCTCTGATTTGGAAAATGCAGACGCTCCCTCTGCGCGCGCAGTCGAAGTCGGGCACGGAAGTGGCGCTGACGTCATGCTGTTAGGGAGCGTCTCCATTTGTGAGCGAGGCCGAGCGAGGAGTGACCCGCAGGAACAGGCGGAGAGAGCGACAGAGACCGAGGCTCGGGGCCTTGCCGAGCGCGGGGCTGGGGGAAAAGGGAAAGAAAGAGTGGCCGCCAACTGTAGTCCAGGCAAAGGGACCGGGCTCTGCCTCGACACCCGAGGCAGCAGGGCAGGCCAGGCCAGGCCGCCGCCGTCCACCCCCAGCCGTCCAGGCCGCAAGGCCCGTGTGAGGGCCGGAAACAAGCGCCGCCTTCCAGTGGGGGCACCATGAGTGAAAATGGCAAACGGAAGAGGAGGAAGAGCTTAAATCCCTCGCGTTACTCAGGTATTAGAGGCCGAGTGTTTTGGTGGGGCTTTGGGGGGGGCTCAAACAACTGTGTAAAATACCACACTGCTCAAACAACTGTGCAAAATACCACACTGCTCAAACAACTGTGCAAAATACCACACTGCTCAAACAACTGCAAAATACCACACTGCTCAAACAACTGTGCAAAATACCACACTGCTCAAACAACTGTGTAAAATAACACACTGCTCAAACAACTGTGTAAAATAACACACTGCTCAAACAACTGTGCAAAATACCACACTGCTCAAACAACTGTGCAAAATACCACACTGCTCAAACAACTGCAAAATACCACACTGCTCAAACAACTGTGTAAAATAACACACTGCTCAAACAACTGTGTAAAATAACACACTGCTCAAACAACTGTGTAAAATAACACACTGCTCAAACAACTGTGTAAAATAACACACTGCTCAAACAACTGCAAAATACCACACTGCTCAAACAACTGCAAAATACCACACTGCTCAAACAGCAAAATAACACACTGCTCAAACAACTGTGCAAAATAACACACTGCTCAAACAACTGTGCAAAATAACACACTGCTCAAACAACTGTGCAAAATAACACACTGCTCAAACAACTGTGCAAAATAACACACTGCTCAAACAACTGTGTAAAATAACACACTGCTCAAACTGTGCAAATTAACACACTGCTCAAACAACTGCAAAATAACACACTGCTCAAACAACTGTGCAAAATAACACACTGCTCAAACAACTGTGCAAAATAACACACTGCTCAAACAACTGCAAAATAACACACTGCTCAAACAACTGTGCAAAATAACACACTGCTCAAACAACTGTGCAAAATAACACACTGCTCAAACAACTGTGCAAAATAACACACTGCTCAAACAACTGTGTAAAATACCACACTGCTCAAACAACTGTGCAAAATAACATACTGCTCAAACAACTGTGTAAAATACCACACTGCTCAAACAACTGTGCAAAATAACATACTGCTCAAACAACTGTGCAAAATAACACACTGCTCAAACAACTGTGCAAAATAACACACTGCTCAAACAACTGTGCAAAATAACACACTGCTCAAACAACTGTGCAAAATAACACACTGCTCAAACAACTGTGCAAAATAACACACTGCTCAAACAACTGTGCAAAATAACACACTGCTCAAACAACTGTGCAAAATAACACACTGCTCAAACAACTGTGCAAAATAACACACTGCTCAAACAACTGTGCAAAATAACACACTGCTCAAACAACTGTGCAAAATAACACACTGCTCAAACAACTGTGCAAAATAACACACTGCTCAAACAACTGTGCAAAATAACACACTGCTCAAACAACTGTGCAAAATAACACACTGCTCAAACAACTGTGCAAAATAACACACTGCTCAAACAACTGTGCAAAATAACACACTGCTCAAACAACTGTGCAAAATAACTTCCGGTGTCCCTGGGCGCTACGTGCGTGGGAAGTGTATCCGCCTCGAGCTCTTGACGGGCGCGTTGCGGCCCTGGAGCTGAGGGTGGATTCACTCTGGAGCATCCACGATGCTGAGAATGACGTGAGTATCACGTGTCGTGAGTTGGTCTTACCGCAGGAGAAGGGTCCACAGCCAGATAGGGAATGGAAGACCAGCAGGAAGAGCAGTGCAAGAAAGATAGTGCAGGGGTCCCCTGTGGTCATCCCCCTGCAAAACAGATACACTGCTTTGAGTACTGTTGGGGAGGATGACTCATCAGGGGAGGGCAGCAGCAGCCAAGTTCATGGCACCGTAGATGGCTCTGCTGCAAAGGAGGGCAGGAAAAAGAGTGGGAGCGCGATAGTGATAGGGGATTCGATGGTGAGGGGAATAGATAGGCGTTTCTGCGGACGCAACCGAGACTCCAGGATGGTATGTTGCCTCCCTGGTGCAAGGGTCAAGGATGTCTCGGAGCGGGTGCAGGACATTCTGAAATGGGAGGGAGAACAGCCAGTTGTCGTGGTGCACATTGGTACCAACGACATAGGTTAAAAAAAGGGATGAGGTCCTACGAAAAGAATTTAAGGAACTAGGAGCTAAATTAAAAAGTAGGACCTCAAAAGTAGTAATCTCGGGATTGCTACCAGTGCCACGTGCTAGTCAGAGTAGGAATCGCAGGATAGCGCAGATGAATACATGGCTTGAGCAGTGGTGCAGCAGGGAGGGATTCAAATTCTTGGGGCATTGGAACCGGTTCTGGGGGAGGTGGGACCAGTACAAACCGGACGGTCTGCACCTGGGCAGATCCGGAACCAATGTCCTAGGGGGAGTGTTTGCTAGTGCTGTTGGGGAGGAGTTAAACTAATATTGCAGGGGGATGGGAACCTATGCAGGGAGACAAAAATGAGGCAAAAGCAAAAGACAGAAAGGAGATGAGGAAAAGTGGAGGGCAGAGAAACCCAAGGCAAAGAACAAAAAGGGCCACTGTACAGCAAAATTCTAGAAGGACAAAGGGTGTTAAAAAAGCAAGCCTGAAGGCTTTGTGTCTTAATGCAAGGAGTATCCGCAATAAGGTGGATGCATTAACTGTGCAAATAGATGTTAACAAATATGATGTGATTGGGATTACGGAGACGTGGCTCCAGGATGATCAGGGCTGGGAACTCAACATCCAGGGGTATTCAACATTCAGGAAGGATAGAATAAAAGGAAAAGGAGGTGGGGTAGCATTGCTGGTTAAAGAGGAGATTAATGCAATAGTTAGGAAAGACATTAGCTTGGATGATGTGGAATCTATATGGGTAGAGCTGCAGAACACTAAAGGGCAAAAATCGTTAGTGGGAGTTGTGTACAGACCTCCAAACAGTAGTAGTGATGTTGGGGAGGGCATCAAACAGGAAATTAGGAGTGCATGCAATAAAGGTGCAGCAGTTATAATGGGTGACTTTAATATGCACATAGATTGGGCTAGCCAAACTGGAAGCAATACGGTGGAGGAGGATTTCCTGGAATGCATAAGGGATGGTTTTCTAGACCAATATGTCGAGGAACCAACTAGGGGGGAGGCCATCTTAGACTGGGTGTTGTGTAATGAGAGAGGATTAATTAGCAATCTCATTGTGCGAGGCCCCTTGGGGAAGAGTGACCATAATATGGTGGAATTCTGCATTAGGATGGAGAATGAAACAGTTAATTCAGAGACCATGGTCCAGAACTTAAAGAAGGGTAACTTTGAAGGTATGAGGCATGAATTGGCTAAGATAAATTGGCTAATGATACTTAAGGGGTTGACTGTGGATGGGCAATGGCAGACATTTAGAGACCGCATGGATGAATTACAACAATTGTACATTCCTGTCTGGCGTAAAAATAAAAAAGGGAAGGTGGCTCAACCGTGGCTATCTAGGGAAATCAGGGATAGTATTAAAGCCAAGGAAATGGCATACAAATTGGCCAGAAATAGCAGCGAACCTGGGGACTGGGAGAAATTTAGAACTCAGCAGAGGAGGACAAAGGGTTTGATTAGGGCAGGGAAAATGGAGTACGAGAAGAAGCTTGCAGGGTACATTAAGGCGGATTGCAAAAGTTTCTATAGGTATGTAAAGAGAAAAAGGTTAGTAAAGACAAACGTAGGTCCCCTGCAGTCAGAATCAGGGGAAGTCATAACGGGGAACAAAGAAATGGCAGACCAATTGAACAAGTACTTTGGTTCAGTATTCACTAAGGAGGACACAAACAACCTTCCGGATATAAAAGTAGTCAGAGGGTCTAGTAAGGAGGAGGAACTGAGGGAAATCTTTATTAGTCGGGAAATTGTGTTGGGGAAATTGATGGGATTGAAGGCCGATAAATCCCCAGGGCCTGATGGACTGCATCCCAGAGTACTTAAGGAGGTGGCCTTGGAAATAGCGGATGCATTGACAGTCATTTTCCAACATTCTATTGACTCTGGATCAGTTCCTATCGAGTGGAGGGGAGCCAATGTAACCCCACTTTTTAAAAAAGGAGGGAGAGAGAAAGCAGGGAATTATAGACCGGTCAGCCTGACCTCAGTAGTGGGTAAAATGATGGAATCAATTATTAAGGATGTCATAGCAGCGCATTTGGAAAATGGTGACATGATAGGTCCAAGTCAGCATGGATTTGTGAAAGGGAAATCATGCTTGACAAATCTTCTGGAATTTTTTGAGGATGTTTCCAATAAAGTGGACAAAGGAGTACTAGTTGATGTGGTATATTTGGACTTTCAGAAGGCTTTCGACAAGGTCCCACACAGGAGATTAATGTGCAAAGTTAAAGCACATGGGATTGGGGGTAGTGTGCTGACGTGGATTGAGAACTGGTTGTCAGACAGGAAACAAAGAGTAGGAGTAAATGGGTACTTTTCGGAATGGCAGGCAGTGACTAGTGGGGTACCGCAGGGTTCTGTGCTGGGGCCCCAGCTGTTTACATTGTACATTAATGATTTAGACGAGGGGATTAAATGTAGTATCTCCAAATTTGCGGATGACACTAAGTTGGGTGGCAGTGTGAGCTGCCAGGAGGATGCTATGAGGCTACAGAGTGACTTGGATAGGTTAGGTGAGTGGGCAAATGCGTGGCAGATGAAGTATAATGTGGATAAATGTGAGGTTATCCACTTTGGTGGTAAAAACAGAGAGACAGACTATTATCTGAATGGTGACAGATTAGGAAAAGGGAAGGTGCAACGAGACCTGGGTGTCATGGTACATCAGTCATTGAAGGTTGGCATGCAGGTACAGCAGGCGGTTAAGAAAGCAAATGGCATGTTGGCCTTCATAGCGAGGGGATTTGAGTACAGGGGCAGGGAGGTGTTGCTACAGTTGTACAGGGCCTTGGTGAGGCCACACCTGGAGTATTGTGTGCAGTTTTGGTCTCCTAACTTGAGGAAGGACATTCTTGCTATTGAGGGAGTGCAGCGAAGATTCACCAGACTGATTCCCGGGATGGTGGGACTGACCTATCAAGAAAGACTGGATCAACTGGGCTTGTATTCACTGGAGTTCAGAAGAGTGAGAGGGGACCTCATAGAAACGTTTAAAATTCTGACGGGTTTGGACAGGTTGGATGCAGGAAGAATGTTCCCAATGTTGGGGAAGTCCAGAACCAGGAGTCACAGTCTAAGGATAAGGGGTAAGCCATTTAGGACCGAGATAAGGAGAAACTTCTTCACCCAGAGAGTGGTGAACCTGTGGAATTCTCTACCACAGGAAGTAGTTGAGGCCAATTCACTAAATATATTCAAAAGGGAATTAGATGAAGTCCTTACTACTCGGGGGATCAAGGGGTATGGCGTGAAAGCAGGAAGTGGGTACTGAAGTTTCATGTTCAGCCATGAACTCATTGAATGGCGGTGCAGGCTAGAAGGGCAGAATGGCCTGCTCCTACACCTATTTTCTATGTTTCTATGTTTATAACACACTGCTCAAACAACTGCAAAAAATACCACACTGCTCAAACAACTGCAAAATAACACACTGCTCAAACAACTGCAAAATACCACACTACTCAAACAACTGCAAAATAACACACTGCTCAAACAACTGCAAAATACCACACTGCTCAAACAACTGTGTAAAATACCACACTGCTCAAACAACTGTGTAAAATACCACACTGCTCAAACAACTGTGTAAAATACCACACTGCTCAAACAACTGTGTAAAATACCACACTGCTCAAACAACTGCAAAATACCACACTGCTCAAACAACTGTGCAAAATACCACACTACTCAAACAACTGCAAAATACCACACTGCTCAAACAACTGCAAAATAACACACTGCTCAAACAACTGTGTAAAATACCCACTGCTCAAACAACTGTAAAATACCACACTGCTCAAACAACTGCAAAATACCACACTGCTCAAACAACTGCAAAATACCACACTGCTCAAACAACTGTGCAAAATAACACTGCTCAAACAACTGTGCAAAATAACACTGCTCAAACAACTGTGCAAAATAACACACTGCTCAAACAACTGTGTAAAATACCCACTGCTCAAACAACTGCAAAATACCACACTGCTCAAACAACTGTGCAATATAACACACTGCTCAAACAACTGTGTAAAATAACACACTGCTCAAACAACTGCAAAATACCCACTGCTCAAACAACTGTGCAAAATAACACACTGCTCAAACAACTGTGTAAAATAACACACTGCTCAAACAACTGCAAAATACCCACTGCTCAAACAACTGTGCAAATTAACACACTGCTCAAACAACTGCAAAATACCACACTGCTCAAACAACTGTGCAAAATAACACACTGCTCAAACAACTGTGCAAATTAAAACACTGCTCAAACAACTGTGCAAATTAACACACTGCTCAAACAACTGTGCAAAATAACACACTGCTCAAACAACTGTGCAAATTAACACACTGCTCAAACTGTGCAAAATACCACACTGCTCAAACAACTGCAAAATAACACACTGCTCAAACAACTGCAAAATAACACACTGCTCAAACAACTGCAAAATAACACACTGCTCAAACAACTGCAAAATAACACACTGCTCAAACAACTGCAAAATACCACACTGCTCAAACAACTGCAAAATACCACACTGCTCCAACAACTGCAAAATACCACACTGCTCCAACAACTGCAAAATACCACACTGCTCAAACAACTGCAAAATACCACACTGCTCAAACAACTGTGCAAAATACCACACTGCTCAAACAACTGCAAAATAACACACTGCTCAAACAACTGTGCAAAATACCACACTGCTCAAACAGCTGCAAAATACCACCCTGCTCAAACACCTGCAAAATACCACACTGCTCAAACAACTGCACAATACCACACTGCTCAAACAACTGTGTAAAATACCACACTACTCAAACAACTGCAAAATAACACACTGCTCAAACAACTGTGTAAAATACCCACTGCTCAAACAACTGCAAAATACCACACTGCTCAAACAACTGTGCAAAATAACACTGCTCAAACAACTGTGCAAAATAACACTGCTCAAACAACTGTGCATAATAACACACTGCTCAAACAACTGTGCATAATAACACACTGCTCAAACAACTGCAAAATACCACACTGCTCAAACAACTGCAAAAAATACCCACTGCTCAAACAATTGCAAAATACCACACTGCTCAAACAACTGTGCAATATAACGCACTGCTCAAACAACTGTGTAAAATAACACACTGCTCAAACAACTGCAAAATACCCACTGCTCAAACAACTGTACAAAATAACACACTGCTCAAACAGCAGTGTAAAATAACACACTGCTCAAACAACTGCAAAATACCACACTGCTCAAACAACTGTGCAAAATAACACACTGCTCAAACAACTGTGTAAAATACCACACTGCTCAAACAACTGTGTAAAATACCACACTGCTCAAACAACTGCAAAATACCACACTGCTCAAACAACTGTGCAAAATAACACACTGCTCAAACAACTGTGTAAAATACCACACTGCTCAAACAACTGTGTAAAATACCACACTGCTCAAACAACTGCAAAATACCACACTGCTCAAACAACTGCAAAATAACACACTGCTCAAACAACTGTGCAAAATAACACACTGCTCAAACAACTGTGCAAATTAACACACTGCTCAAACAACTGTGCAAATTAACACACTGCTCAAACAACTGTGCAAAATAACACACTGCTCAAACAACTGTGCAAAATAACACACTGTTCAAACAACTGTGCAAAATAACACACTGCTCAAACAACTGTGCAAAATAACACACTGCTCAAACAACTGTGCAAAATAACACACTGCTCAAACAACTGTGCAAAATAACACACTGCTCAAACAACTGTAAAATAACACACTGTTCAAACAACTGTGCAAAATACCACACTGCTCAAACAATTGCAAAATCCCACACTGTTCAAACAACTGCAAAATACCACACTGCTCAAACAACTGCAAAATACCACACTGCTCAAACAACTGTGCAAAATACCACACTGCTCAAACAACTGTGCAAAATACCACACTGCTCAAACAACTGTGCAAAATATCACACTGCTCAAACAACTGCAAAATACCACACTGCTCAAACAATTGTAAAATAACACACTGCTCAAACAACTGTAAAATAACACACTGCTCAAACAACTGTAAAATAACACACTGCTTAAACAACTGCAAAATAACACACTGCTTAAACAACTGCAAAATACCACACTGCTCAAACAACTGTGCAAAATACCACACTGCTCAAACAGCTGCAAAATACCACCCTGCTCAAACAACTAAAATACCACCCTGCTCAAACAACTGTGTAAAATACCACACTGCTCAAACAACTGCAAAATACCACACTGCTCAAACAACTGTGTAAAATAACACACTGCTCAAACAACTGCAAAATAACACACTGCTCAAACAACTGTGCAAAATAACACACTGCTCAAACAACTGTGCAAAATAACTCACTGCTCAAACAACTGCAAAATACCACCCTGCTCAAACAACTAAAATACCACACTGCTCAAACAACTGCAAAAAATACCACACTGCTCAAACAACTGCAAAATAACACACTGCTCAAACAACTGCAAAATAACACACTGCTCAAACAACTGCAAAATACCACACTGCTCAAACAACTGTGTAAAATACCACACTGCTCAAACAACTGTGTAAAATACCACACTGCTCAAACAACTGTGCAAAATACCACACTACTCAAACAACTGCAAAATACCACACTGCTCAAACAACTGCAAAATAACACACTGCTCAAACAACTGTGTAAAATACCCACTGCTCAAACAACTGTAAAATACCACACTGCTCAAACAACTGCAAAATACCACACTGCTCAAACAACTGCAAAATACCACACTGCTCAAACAACTGTGCAAAATAACACTGCTCAAACAACTGTGCAAAATAACACACTGCTCAAACAACTGTGTAAAATACCCACTGCTCAAACAACTGCAAAATACCACACTGCTCAAACAACTGTGCAATATAACACACTGCTCAAACAACTGTGTAAAATAACACACTGCTCAAACAACTGCAAAATACCCACTGCTCAAACAACTGTGCAAATTAACACACTGCTCAAACAACTGCAAAATAACACACTGCTCAAACAACTGTGCAAAATAACACACTGCTCAAACAACTGTGCAAATTAAAACACTGCTCAAACAACTGTGCAAATTAACACACTGCTCAAACAACTGTGCAAAATAACACACTGCTCAAACAACTGTGCAAATTAACACACTGCTCAAACTGTGCAAAATACCACACTGCTCAAACAACTGCAAAATAACACACTGCTCAAACAACTGCAAAATAACACACTGCTCAAACAACTGCAAAATAACACACTGCTCAAACAACTGTGCAAAATAACACACTGCTCAAACAACTGTGTAAAATACCCACTGCTCAAACAACTGCAAAATACCACACTGCTCAAACAACTGTGCAAAATAACACACTGCTCAAACAACTGTGTAAAATAACACACTGCTCAAACAACTGCAAAATACCCACTGCTCAAACAACTGTGCAAATTAACACACTGCTCAAACAACTGCAAAATAACACACTGCTCAAACAACTGTGCAAAATAACACACTGCTCAAACAACTGTGCAAATTAAAACACTGCTCAAACAACTGTGCAAATTAACACACTGCTCAAACAACTGTGCAAAATAACACACTGCTCAAACAACTGTGCAAATTAACACACTGCTCAAACTGTGCAAAATACCACACTGCTCAAACAACTGCAAAATAACACACTGCTCAAACAACTGCAAAATAACACACTGCTCAAACAACTGCAAAATAACACACTGCTCAAACAACTGCAAAATACCACACTGCTCAAACAACTGCAAAATACCACACTGCTCAAACAACTGCAAAATACCACACTGCTCAAACAACTGCAAAATACCACACTGCTCAAACAACTGCAAAATACCACACTGCTCCAACAACTGCAAAATACCACACTGCTCAAACAACTGCAAAATACCACACTGCTCAAACAACTGTGCAAAATACCACACTGCTCAAACAACTGCAAAATAACACACTGCTCAAACAACTGTGCAAAATACCACACTGCTCAAACAGCTGCAAAATACCACCCTGCTCAAACACCTGCAAAATACCACACTGCTCAAACAACTGCAAAATACCACACTGCTCAAACAACTGTGTAAAATACCACACTACTCAAACAACTGCAAAATACCACACTGCTCAAACAACTGTGCAAAATAACACTGCTCAAACAACTGTGCAAAATAACACTGCTCAAACAACTGTGCATAATAACACACTGCTCAAACAACTGTGCATAATAACACACTGCTCAAACAACTGCAAAATACCACACTGCTCAAACAACTGTGTAAAATACCCACTGCTCAAACAACTGCAAAATACCACACTGCTCAAACAACTGTGCAATATAACGCACTGCTCAAACAACTGTGTAAAATAACGCACTGCTCAAACAACTGCAAAATACCCACTGCTCAAACAACTGTACAAAATAACACACTGCTCAAACAGCAGTGTAAAATAACACACTGCTCAAACAACTGCAAAATACCACACTGCTCAAACAACTGTGCAAAATAACACACTGCTCAAACAACTGTGTAAAATACCACACTGCTCAAACAACTGTGTAAAATACCACACTGCTCAAACAACTGCAAAATACCACACTGCTCAAACAACTGTGCAATATAACGCACTGCTCAAACAACTGTGTAACATAACACACTGCTCAAACAACTGCAAAATACCCACTGCTCAAACAACTGCAAATTAACACACTGCTCAAACAACTGCAAAATACCACACTGCTCAAACAACTGTGCAAAATAACACACTGCTCAAACAACTGTGTAAAATACCACACTGCTCAAACAACTGTGTAAAATACCACACTGCTCAAACAACTGCAAAATACCACACTGCTCAAACAACTGCAAAATAACACACTGCTCAAACAACTGTGCAAAATAACACACTGCTCAAACAACTGTGCAAATTAACACACTGCTCAAACAACTGTGCAAATTAACACACTGCTCAAACAACTGTGCAAAATAACACACTGCTCAAACAACTGCAAAATAACACACTGCTCAAACAACTGTGCAAAATAACACACTGCTCAAACAACTGTGCAAATTAACACACTGCTCAAACAACTGTGCAAATTAACACACTGCTCAAACAACTGTGCAAAATAACACACTGCTCAAACAACTGTGCAAAATAACACACTGCTCAAACAACTGTGCAAATTAACACACTGTTCAAACAACTGTGCAAAATACCACACTGCTCAAACAATTGCAAAATCCCACACTGTTCAAACAACTGCAAAATACCACACTGCTCAAACAACTGCAAAATACCACACTGCTCAAACAACTGTGCAAAATACCACACTGCTCAAACAACTGCAAAATACCACACTGCTCAAACAACTGTGCAAAATATCACACTGCTCAAACAACTGCAAAATACCACACTGCTCAAACAATTGTAAAATAACACACTGCTCAAACAACTGTAAAATAACACACTGCTTAAACAACTGCAAAATAACACACTGCTTAAACAACTGCAAAATACCACACTGCTCAAACAACTGTGCAAAATACCACACTGCTCAAACAACTGCAAAATACCACACTGCTCAAACAACTGTGCAAAATACCACACTGCTCAAACAACTGTGCAAAATACCACACTGCTCAAACAGCTGCAAAATACCACCCTGCTCAAACAACTGCAAAATACCACACTGCTCAAACAACTGTGTAAAATACCACACTGCTCAAACAACTGCAAAATAACACACTGCTCAAACAACTGCAAAATAACACACTGCTCAATCAACTGTGCAAAATACCACACTGCTCAAACAGCTGCAAAATACCACCCTGCTCAAACAACTAAAATACCACCCTGCTCAAACAACTGCAAAATACCACACTGCTCAAACAACTGCAAAATACCACACTGCTCAAACAACTGTGTAAAATAACACACTGCTCAAACAACTGCAAAATAACACACTGCTCAAACAACTGTGCAAAATAACACACTGCTCAAACAACTGTGCAAAATACCACCCTGCTCAAACAACTAAAATACCACACTGCTCAAACAACTGCAAAATACCACACTGCTCAAACAACTGTGTAAAATACCACACTGCTCAAACAACTGCAAAATAACACACTGCTCAAACAACTGTGCAAAATACCACACTGCTCAAACAGCTGCAAAATACCACCCTGCTCAAACAACTGCAAAATACCACACTGCTCAAACAACTGCAAAATACCACACTGCTCAAACAACTGTGTAAAATAACACACTGCTCAAACAACTGTGCAAAATACCACACTGCTCAAACAACTGCAAAATACCACACTGCTCAAACAACTGCAAAATACCACACTGCTCAAACAACTGCAAAATACCACACTGCTCAAACAACTGTGTAAAATAACACACTGCTCAAACAACTGTGCAAAATACCACACTGCTCAAACAACTGCAAAATACCACACTGCTCAAACAACTGCAAAATACCACACTGCTCAAACAACTGCAAAATACCACACTGCTCAAACAACTGTGCAAATTAACACACTGCTCAAACAACTGTGCAAATTAACACACTGCTCAAACAACTGTGCAAATTAACACACTGCTCAAACAACTGTGCAAATTAACACACTGCTCAAACAACTGTGCAAAATACCACACTGCTCAAACAACTGCAAAATACCACACTGCTCAAACAACTGTGCAAATTAACACACTGCTCCAACGACTGGGCAAAATACCACACTGCTCAAACGACTGTGCAAATTAACACACTGCTCAAACGACTGTGCAAATTAACACACTGCTCCAACGACTGGGCAAAATACCACACTGCTCCAACGACTGGGCAAAATACCACACTGCACAAACGACTGTGCAAAATACCACACTGCTCCAATGACCGTGCAAAATACCACACTGCTCAAACAACTGGGCAGAGATATAACAAAGTGATGTGTTTGGCCTTACCGATGTTTGGCTCGAGAAAATTGTGGGTCGTCCACGACTGGATGTTGGACAAGTAGTCTGTCAATATAGAGGCAGTGGAGCAATCGAGAGGGAGAGAGCTGGGTGTCATTGGCGTACATGTAGAAGTTGACCCCATGCCTGGGAATGATACCACCAAAGAGCAAACTAGATCAGGATGGAGCCAAAGATAGGTTCTCTCGAGTCCCTCAGGTTATGTTACAGGAGCAGGAATGAGGTGAGCTTGGCGAAGGCATAAAGAAAGAAATAACTTGCATTTATATAGCACCTTTTAGGACCTCAGGATGTCCCAAAGCGCTATACCGCCAATTAAGTACTATTTGAAGTGTAGTCACTTGTAATGAAGGAGCACGCAGCAGCCAATTTGCACACCGCAACAAAAACTTACATTATATAGCGCCTTTGATGTAGTAACACATCCCAAGGCGCTTCACAGGAGTGTTATCAAATAAAATTTAACACCGACCCACATGAGGTATTAGGACAGATGACCAAAAGCTTGGTTAAGAAGGTAAGCTAAATGGCCAGACCCCACCTGTTTTTTTTTGTGGTGTTGTTGAGGGATAAATATTGGCCAGGACACCAGGGAGAATTCCCCTGCTCTACTTTGAAATAGTGCCATGGGATCTTTTACATCCACCTGAGAGGCAAATGGGACAATGGTTTAAAGTCTCATCCAGAAGACAGCACCTCCAACAGTACAGCACTGCCTCAGACAGCCTAGACTTTGTGCTCAGGTCTCTGGAGTAGGACTTAAACCAGCAACCTTCTGACTCCGAGGTGAGAAGACTACCAACTGAGAAGGCATGAAGGAAGATGGGAGAGAAACTATAGAGCGATGTGGGTTCAGAGTTGTGGGCAGAGGGGCGATTTGGTTTGGTGGCAAAGAAGGAGAGGGAGTTGAACGGATGGTTTGAAACTTGGTGACTTTGTGGAGGAGGCAAGGGGGTGGGGTTTAAAGAGAGAGTTGGTAGTAGAGAAAAAAAGCTGAGGGTTATCGCTACACGCTTGCATTCTTGGATGATCCTGGAATAATGGGTGGTACTGGCAGAGGTGCATGACGTCCGATAGCACCTGATGTGGACCTGTCAGATCTGGTGATGGATGGTAAAACGAGTTGTGCCGCAGATTAGCTCAAGTCCACCTTGGGCCATAAGGGAGTGAAGATGGGAGCCATACCAGCAGAACAACAAGGATGGGAGAGAGTTGAGGTTTTGCTGGGACCAAGGGCATCAAAGGAGGAGCTGACAGGAAAGGTTGAGCAAAGCAATAATTGCAGAAATATCGTGGGAATTTGAAAGTGCAGTTATAAATTACTTAGAACAGAGTTTTCTTTGAGTACCAATGCAAAAGGAAGTAGGTTGGAAAGGGGTCATGGGATGTGAGGGATATGAGGAAGTGGTCGGAGATGGTATTGTCTTTAATTGAGACCGTGGGAGTAGAGGGGCCACGGGAAATGGCAAGGTCGAGGAGTTGCCATGCGTATTGAAAGTCTCAACTCTCTGTGGTTAGTGAGAAGATCATAGAATGGTTACAGCACGGAAGAAGGCCATTCGGCCCATCGAGCTCATGCCGAGAATATGAGAAGTGGAATAATCTTAAGCCAATTCCTAGTGGACATGAGTCCACAACAGTTTAGCAGTACAGGAGGAGGTTCCTGGGCCCACCCTGACTGTGCCAACTCTCTGAAAGAGCAATCCACCTTTCCCATACCCTTTCAATTGTTTTCCTTTTGAAGTATCTCTCCATGTTTTTTAAAGCAGTTATGAATTCTGCTTCTACCATTGTTTCCGATAGGGCAGTCTTTTTAAAGAAACATTCTGACCATTACTTTTGTGATGATAAATTCATGCCCTCTGGTTACCGACTTACCAAACAGTGGAAATAGTTTTTTCCAATTGACCGTATCAAAACCCCTCCCTATCGTGAACACCTCGATCAGATCTCCTGTTAACTTTTTGTTCTAATGAAAGGGACCTCACTTTCTTCAATTTCTGTTCATAACAAAAGCTTCTCATCCCTGGTTTCATCTCAGTGAATCACTTCTGCACTCTCTCCATGCCCTTGACATTCAAGTAAGGTGCTCAGAACTGAACAAAACATTCTAACTGTCGCCTAACCAATGATTTGTACAGGTTGAGCATTGCTTCTTGCTTTTGTACTCTTTTTTTATATGCTATCGCTTTGAATTTTGTTGAATGATCATTACCCAAAACCTCCCCTGGCAATGCTAGATACAAACACTGATTGCTAAATGTGTTATATTTAATATTACAGCTGAGTGGAAGACAGACAGTTCCTAGAGATTCAATAATTTCAAGGAAATTCACCCAACTTGATCTTGTATGCTACCTTGCAGCCAATGACAGAGTGGCATTGATAGAACCTTAAGAGCAGATAAGTTTCTCTACTTTGCTGGGGAATGACAAATATCACAAGAAGACTGAAAGAGGAGCAAGTGTTGAGTACCCTGCTGATACTATCCAAGTTCACATGCGGAATGGCTACTTGAGAAAGTTACAGAAGCGTTGACCCTCGCGTATGTCCTTGCCTTCAGGAAAGCAAGGACAAGGGAAGAAATTTGTTAGTCAATGTACCTACAGTGGGATTCATCCTCTAAATGGTTTTCTCTTTTTTGTAGGGTCTGACTCCACGGTTGAAGATGATGAGGAAAGCAGTCCCGAACACTGTAACAGTTCAAGTGATTCACAAGGTGGGTTTAAAATTATTAATGA
The DNA here is from genome assembly GCF_044704955.1 of Pristiophorus japonicus. Taxonomy (NCBI): domain Eukaryota; kingdom Metazoa; phylum Chordata; class Chondrichthyes; family Pristiophoridae; genus Pristiophorus; species Pristiophorus japonicus. The sequence goes on along the minus strand of NW_027251404.1, from coordinate 25,100 downwards.
AGAATGCTTGTATCTTTAAATATTACCTGTGTGTCAGCTGTGGCTCAGTGGGTAGCACACTTGCCTCTGAGTCAGAAGGTTGTGTGTTCAAGTCCCACTCCAGGAACTTGAGCACATAGGCTGACACTCCAATGCAGTATTGAGCAAGTGCTGCACTGTCGGAGTTGCCGTCTTTTGGATGAGACATTAAACCGAGGTCCCGTCTGCCTTCTCGGGTGGACGTAAAAGATCCCACGGCACTACAGGCATTTCGAGAAGAGCAGGGGAATTATCCCCGGTGTCCTGGCCAATATTTATCCCTCAGTCAACATAATAAAAATAGATTATCTGGTCACTATCACATTGCTGTTTGTGGGAGTTTGCTGTGTGCAAATTGGCTGCTGCGTTTCCCACATTACGACAGTGACTACACTCCAAAAATACTTCACTGGCTGTAAAGTGTTTTGAGACATCTGGTGGTCATGAAAGGCGCTATATAAATGCAAGTCTTTCTTGTATTGTCTATCCACTAAGGTAGAAATGATGCACTCACTCACTGAATGGAGGATATTTCTTTTTGTCTGTGATATAAAACCAAATTGGATTGTTTCTTCATTGCAACATTTTTGGGAGGGACTATTAATCCTAATACTGTTAGGCTTGTCCTACAAACTAGAAGAAGCCAGTGACAACTCCTTAGAGATGACTTTTTTTTGTTTATTCCCTCCCTTCCCCACAATTTTCTCTCCTTGTCCTCTCCTTAAAGCAATGAATCATGCCGGAGTACAGGTCCAAGGTTGCCAGCAGCTCTCGGGATCCTTGCCCAAGTGACCATTGAGTGAACCTGGACAGTGGAGGCTAGATTTTCTGTCGTTGCAGATTGACAGCCCATTATAGAAAAAACACAATTTTCATTTTTTTTTAGCTTTAATTTTCGTTTGGCAATGACATTGGCGATGGAGATAGCTTGAAAGCTATGTTTTTAAAAACATGGGGAGGAGAAAATTTGGTAGAGTTTTCAAGAGTGTCTTAAATGCAACAACATGTTTTTTTAATTTACTTCATCTTTTCAGACCTTTGCATGACTGTGAGAACAATAAACTCTGTTTTGAAAGGAACTAACAAGAGGCAGTGCGGAATTGAAAACTGGAGCCCTTTTAACGACCAAGAGAGCAAATATAACCCCTACCATCCGGAACAGGAAGTTTCATCCCCCAGCAAACACCAAGACGATACAACGGAAAGTTCAGTTAGTGATGGTTCCGAGAGACGGGCCAAATCCCCTTGCTCAGCCATTCTTTATCAACATAAGTGGCCTCTGCGAAAACCGTCTTGCGATGGACTCTACAGCTGCGAGCACTGTGACTTCAACAGCAAGTACCCGGTGGAGCTGAAGCAGCATGTTATTCTCAGGCACACAGACACTCTGCCCAACACCTGCCCAGTCTGCAAGCGTGAATTTCTAACGTACAGTCTGCTCCACAAGCACTTGCAGGCACACGAGGCAGAAGATCCAAATGCCTGCCAGTTGTGCAGCCACATTGCTGAAAACCCCAAGGCGCTCGAGTTGCACGTGGCGGATGTCCACATCAGCGAGTATCTGTACTGGTGCGAGCAGTGCAACATTCACTTCTGCAGCACCAGCGAGCTCCATCTTCACTTGCAGCAGCATGATGGCGATGAGCAGTACCTCTGCCAGTTCTGTGAGTACGGCACAGATGATGCTGGCGAGCTGCACAGCCATGTCCTTGCTGAGCATGCGTACAGTCTCATGGAGATGAACGACTCTTCCGAGGATGGACTTCAGGGACCAGCGGGCTTCATGAGTAAAGTGAGCTTTGACCGGGAGAGAAATTTCTTTATATGTCAGTCGTGTGGCTACAGAAGCCGGCTGTATGGCAACGTCAACCGGCATGTGGCAATTGAGCATGCCCGGTTCTTTCCGTTTGTGTGCGACGATTGCGGGAAGGGCTTTTGCAACACGGCCGAATACAACAAACACTTGAACATGCACTCATCTCAGGAGATCTACTTGTGTCAGTACTGTGATTATTCCACTGAGCAGATTGCAAACCTCCGATCCCACATAGACATGAGCCACACGGCAGCGCTGCCCTACAAATGCGAGATGTGCATGTTGAGGTTTGCAAGCGACGGTGAGCTCATGTGGCATCTTGCTAAACACAAACAGAACAACGAGCTGCTGTGGTATCAGGGATATGATAATTAAACATCTTTTTAAACTTCGCAACTGTGGCTGCGTCTGTAGAATTTGAGACGAGAGAGAAACTAAATTAGCTTTTTTTTTATTATTTGGAGGCTGTTTCTGTGGAAGAGTGCCAAGAAAATACTCACGAGCCCTTCTGACTTCAGAGAACGCTGTCCAGTGTTTTTCCCTGTGCACTAAGTAGGCACACGCTCCAGCAGCTAGTTCCATGGTTGACTTATTTTGAAAGTGTGTAGCATTTTGAATTGATTGTAGCACAGTATTTGATGGCTGAGAACCGAGCAGGAGAGCATCCCAAATCCCAACCTGTCACAAACGGGAACTGTGGCTTTAAATGGAGACCTGTAAACGTACAGTCTGTGTCCGGAAAGTAGAAACAACTCTGGGTTGAGTTTCCGCTTTGGGCACAATCGGCAACCCAGGAACAAAATGCACCCAAAATTGAGCTCGTTTTCAGAAGTTTTTTTTCCCGCTCAAGTGTCTGCTCAAACTCATTTGTATATCGCCAAATGCAAAATCTGCCATGAACCAGCGCAATGGGGCAGAGTTTTGGAACATAACTTGCTTTTGTTTTAAAAATTCCGTGATACATTTGAGTGGTAACTTGGTGCAGTTTAAATAATACAGCTGAAAAATGGGTTTATCACAAAAAATAAGCATTTTACCCCGTATCTAGTCCACCACCTGAGTAACCCGATTTTTAATTAGCTGAAATTGACTTGAAACAAAACCATACAGAACCATTTGCTAGTTATATTGGTGTACAGATGTCATTCGTGGAAAAAAAAAGTTTAAATTACTCAAAAGCTTTTCAAACGTGCTTATTAGTGTCATGCATCCAAAAGAAACAGCTTAATTTTAAGAGCCACCTCGAAGGCTGGCAAACGAGTGCAATTAGCGGAAACTCGCAATGGTGATTAATTTGTTCTGGGGGTGTGGCCAGTTTTTTTTTAAACTAGCGCAAAAGATCGCGGAAAGTTGATTTGCACTGAACGTAATTTGTGCTTAAAATTCCGTGATCTTTTGCGCTGCTTTGGCCGATATCAGGCTAATTGCGCAGAAAAAAAAATACCCAGTACAACCGAGCAGAAACACCAGGCCCTGCTTTTTGTAAAATTGTGGTGTCTTTTTCCGATTATTGACACTGAATTCTAACCTTTCTTTGGTCTTGCAAATGGGAAATGGGATGTTCACAGGTTGTAGTTGTTGCATTGGTGAGAGAGGAATGAGAGAATGTAAGTATAAGGGAAAAGGAGAACCTTCTCATCTCTCCAACAGATCAGTGAAGTAATATTGGCTGTGTGTGTTCTCCACAGGCTGGACTTATCCTCCCCTAACCATAGATAGCAAACTGGGTGTTGGGGTGAGGGCAGTTACTAAATTTGGTAGAATTACAGAACAAAATTACATTTTGAATGTGTCTCAGCAAAAGCTAAATATTCCAGAAGGCGGGTAACAAAAAATAACAAGTGAAACCCTCCTCCATAAAGCTAATTATTCAGATCCAACAATGCTGTTCTTTTTAGGGCTTGATCGCATTAAACTTTGTTTGTAATGATGCCTTCCCCTTCTATATTTTTCTTGGTATCTTAGAAATCATTTTCTGCAGATACAGAGACTTGACCCTTTAATACATGTAGCAGCCACCTACGATCTGCCAGAACAGTTACACTATTCCATGTAACGTTGCTTTGCCAAAGATGAACTTTCTAGCTCGTGTGACCTGGGAACTGCCACTTGAGAATGGGAATCGAGTGGCGTCTCGTATGGTGCATGTCCAGGGTATCTCTGACTCTGTTTTAACTCTCCATACCCACTCCATATGTTTAGCATTGGTCCAGGGTCATTGCTGCTGAAAAGCAGTGTGTAGGTTCGCCTCCATTTTATTCTGATGCAGGAAATTAAAACATTTTTTTTTTAAATGATCTGAAATTAGGATAGAATCATTAGAAGACAAAGAAAGTTGCTTTCTAGTGCTCATTTACTAGAGGAAGGGAAAACATTGTATTTGGTCTCAAATCTGTGGAGGGGATCAAAATTAAAAAACAAAACAATTTTGGACCAATGACTTGCATTTTCCCTCCATTGTCTCCCTCAATGTAACTGTACAATGGTGCTTCCTTAAAATAAATCCAGTTTGTCACGAGCACCTCCGAGTTGGGTGGATGTGATGGTAATGTGTATATATTGAAGATGGTTCATGTAGCTGAGTGTCTGCCACTATAGTGACTTCATGGGTATTACCTGAGCACTGAGATCGGATTCACTGACTATTTTCTAGAATTCACTTGTCAGTCATTTAGTATTTATTTTGATGGCATCTAGTCCATGGGATGTTGTGCAGTATGACGGACCTCATACCAGCTTTTTTGAAAGTGGTTTGGGCAAAAATTCACTTTCTTCCTCTCTATAATGTGTATCGTTCTGATTAAGTAGGCTATATAGAGCTGATTTGTGCTAAAGATTGTGTCATGTGATGGAGCAAGTGATCTCAGTTTTGAAACTTACAATAAACTGTTTCATTATATTCAGTGTGATTATGTTCTTACACGCTCATTATGCAAAACTTACCTTTTAGATTTTCTTTTTAGGTTCCTATGAAAAAGTGATTCATTATAATTGCCTTATGCATAAGGACGCTGCTTAACATACACATAATTGTACGCTTGATTGACCTGAATAGAATGATGTATTACAAGTCATACTTAGTGTAAAATTGGGCATGAAAAGTTAATTTTTTGAAAAAAAAGTCTTGCATTTATATAGCACCTTTCACAACCTCAGGACGTCCCAAAGCGCTTTACAGCCAATGAAGTACTTTTGAAGTGTAGTCACTTTTGTAATGTAGGAAACACAGCATCCAATTTGCGCACAGCAAGCTCCTACAAAACAGCAATGCGATAATGACCAGATAATCTATTTTTTGCAGTTTAACTAAGTGTGGGATGGAGCCATAATGTCATATTTTCTCTCTTGGGCTCTGGGATTAGCCCAACTGATGACCACCTGTTTTTTCTACTAGCTGTGTGAGATTTTGAGAGCGTCTTATCCAGCTCCTCGTCTGCATGAGCCCACTGCACAAAACCGATCATAATTTTAACAACCAACTGGCAGTCTGACAGAGGCCAGAAGAATGGCTGGTGTAGACAATGGAAATGTCATACAGGTGCAATTATGATGCCCTTCTGAGATTGAGAACAGGCAAGTTTTTGCTTGATGCTACCACTGGGTACTACCATCAGAAAATACTTGCTCTTAGTACTGACGCCATTTAACTTGAGAAACATAAAGTTCACCAAAGCAAACACAAACATTTAATCCTTGGTGCTTAATTTCTATATCAAGACATTGCAGAACATCAATTGGAGCCACTTTTAGAGAATTCAATCCTGAAAATAGCATCAAAACTAAATTGGTATTTACAGTTTAAGCATAACCTGGTTGGTGAACTATTCATTGTGTTTTGTCTGCATGGGATTGACTACATCTGCGAACATTAAACATTTAGTTACAATATATTTAATGGGGTGGGGGGGGGGGACATTTAAAAGCTGATCAACAGTTAATAAAGACCCACAAGAGCAGAATGTTCTATAATGCCATAATCTCTCATGTTTTGGTTGAGGTAAAAAAAAATCCAGTTGAATTCTATTGTGGCAAGAAATTTGTCTCTATCCCCAGCCCCCCAGAGTTTCAGAAGATTTCAATTTGTGCACATAAGTGTGACTATATGCTGAATCTTGTTGGAATTTTATCTTGTACATAATACATTGTAGCAATAGTCTTGTACTTTGAGAGAAGCTGAAAGTGTGATTTGAACTTGTAAGGAGACTAAATTGCTAGTGCCATTTTTTATTAAGTATAATCTGTGTTAATTTATGTTTGAAAAAAGTGCTCATACATACCATAAAGGAGTTATACAACTTCACAAATGATGCCATGATTTAATGAGTGTACCTTTTACAAAAAAATCCCGTAGAATTCCCATTTATCTTTTTGACGGGAAAATCTAATTTTGTTGCAGCAAAAATGATGTATGTGTAAAGTTATTTAAAAGTATTTGATAAATTAAATGCTTAAGATAACTTGTACATGCAATGTGACTTGTTCTAAATGATACTTTTGCATTTGCTTATTTCTACACACTGGTTTTGATGGAATCCTCATGTTTTAACAGATAGAGAAGACATTTGGATTCTTGTAGCGTTGCACAGCCCTCTATAAAAGTAACTGACAGAAAGTTGTGGACTGTATAACTGGGTATTTTCGGACATTTGAGGTTTGAGCAGAAAGTAGTGCTGTACCTGTTATAGGAAATATAGCTGTATTATAAGATCATGGTATTAAAATGTAATTTTTGCACTTTGACCTGATTCTTTGTTTTCATTAACACAATCAATTTAAAAGTCCTGGTTTGTAAAGGCATCTATTGAGAAAATAGAAAGCAAGTTTTAAAAAGAAATCAATCGGTGGGCTCTTGATCACAAACCAGTGACCCCTGCTGAAAATGCGTGGGTATGTATGTCAAGTGAGGCCAGAATCAAGTTCTGCTGTGATTTTCCCTCTGCTAACATAGAACCCTGATCATTGCTTTCAAGCCTCTGACATGAATAATGGCCACTTGTGACGGATATCACGGTGGCACCTGCAGACTTTTAGCCCAGCAAGGAGTTAACATAAGAATAGTTAGTGACAACACTGGCAAGGGTTGAAAAAAAACCCAGTCTATTAGGATAAGAACATGTGCCATGGAGTAGTCGGGAATTGAGTTTGTGCATCTGATTCCATGAAGTGGAGGTGTTCTCAATCTATTGGTTATTTATCAGCTTCACTGACGTTCAGGGTGGCTTGCTTCTGACTAACATAATGTAACTCTTCACTCATTATGGAGATGGAATGTCAGGTACCACCTGGACACCCTGGCATGCACAAGGACCCAGAGGTCAGGCCAAGGAGCAGACCCTCTAGGAGATCCTCCGACCTATTCGCTACTCTGCAAACCGGGTGCCTGAAGATGAACTGGGTGGGACTGAAGTGCAACCAGTAGTTAAACTGTCCCGTGTTCTTTCTTCAGCAAAGCTCTCTGGATTGTGATGCGGAATAGGAATGCAAGTGATTTATTTTTGAATGGTTTCCTCTCTTAATACAGGCCTGCTGTAGTCAACAGTAGCATTCTTGGCTGAGAACATATAACCCGGCAAAGACGAGTGCAAATTTGGGCCCTTCTTGTCAAGATGATCGAGCTATTCCGTTTCTTAACCAGCAAGTTAATTTTTAATCAGGAAAGAAAAAATGTCAACTTTTAATTTTAAAGAAATGTCAAGGACTACTTTACTGGTCTGAGATTGCTTCTGCTTCCCCAACTTTTCCTTTTTTTTTAAAAAAATCCTTCACATTGTAACTGGTAATTTGACAATCATTGGCATTACAATCCTAATGCTAACTATTTGCTACCCAACATCTTTTTAAGTAGTACAGAACTCTGGCATTTTTACTGTGAACAGAATGCCCAAGAGTAGTGGAACAGATCTTTCCTGCTAACTTACAGCCTATCTGACCCAATTGCTTAGACTGTGTGTGATTCAGCAATATAAACAATAGGCTCACTAATTGCACCAAACATGAACTGATTTGATGGGAGGCTGTGATAGGGCTCTGCCAAGCCAACTTTGAGATTTATTTTTAAAAGTCCAGTTTCAAAAGTACATTTTGCTTCCCCAGGGCTGGCGGAAAGGAAAATCCTTGCTTAAAAAAGGTAACCAGAGTCCGGGACATGCTGGATGTCACTAGAGGTGTTGGCTGCCTGGCAGTCCTGATGTTCTGTCTGGCCTACTGCCAAAGCCATATGGCCACTTAGGCCCTGATTTGGTTAGGTGTGTCAAAGAGGTTCAAGCACGTGGGGCGATTCCGCCCAATTTCACCCGCCTTCAACATGGGGCCCTGAAACCTCGCCTCCCAACTTGAGCCTTGTCTCGGAAATTTCCCATGTGCCATTCCATTCTGCACGGGGGCATTTCCTGTATAGGTTACTCCTGCAGACTCTCCACTTCCTTGTCCATGGCTTCTCTCTGGACATGCTATGCTGAAATGTCTTGCTGGCTGGCGCAGACGAGTTTGCCCACGATTTTGGGATCCTCCTCTGCACCACTCAGGACCTGGAATGGAGAGTGCTGCATGGAGCAATGGCATCAAACGTTGTCTTGAACCACTGTATGGATACCCGAGCTTCGTGTCCAATTTGCAACTTGGAGGGAAACATTTTCCATATTTAATTGCACTGTAAGAGGTTGCAGCCCGCTTTCATTATTTAAAGGAATTGGTGCTCAACGTTTGGTTAAACTTTAGCCTAATGCTCCTGATCTTTGGCCACCCGATACTTGGGGAGTGTGAGCTGGGCAGAAGCCCTCCTCATGGGTCTGCTCCTACATCTGTCCAAAGCCACTATTCGTAGCTCCAGGATGCACATGGCTGCAGGGATGATCGCTCTGACTGCTCTCTTGTGTATGCCCCATGACAGGATTCACATGGTGCCTACTGCTGGATGTTAACTGTGTTGTTGATAGTAACAGGAATGCGATTTAGCTTTGTTTTTTTTTTACATTTATTAGTTAGATTGCACCACCAATGTTAACATTGTATTAGCAGTGCCCTCTAATAGAGAGGGGGCACTTATGTCATCTTTATCCTGGAGGTACTGGGTGGCCTAATGCCACCTTACTGGTCCAAGCAGGTAAACATAAGAAATAGGAGCAGGAGTAGGCCATTCGAGCCTGCTCCACCACTCAATAAGATCATGGTACATCTACAACTCCAGTTTTGCACTTGATCTCTATATCTCTTGATTACTTTAATGTAACTAATAAATGTAAAGGCACGATGCCACTGTGCTGTGCACTCCAAAAGAGTCTCTGGTCTGTGTTGAGTATCCAGGCCAGCAGATAAAGAGGGTTTACAGGTGCGTCACCACCCCCAGTTTGCGCAGAGGAAAAACCAGCCTAAGTTCTTGCTTCAAATGGCCGTCCAGCAATAACCCAGCTGGGGAGGGCTGCTGGGTGGAGAGTGGATGCGATGCCTCCACTGCCGAATAACCCGAAGAATGGGAGATTCCCACGTTGCAATAGTGGCTACACTTTTTTTTTTCCTAAAGTACTTCATTGGCTGTAAAGCACTTTGGGACGTCCTGAGGTCCGTGCAAGGCGCTATATAAATGCAAATCTGTCTTATCTTTGTTGGGAAGGGCTTGTCAGTCAGTCACCTGTCAGGGATAGGGCCATGGTGATCACAAGGGAGGGGGAGCTGAGCGTATTCACAGAATGAGATCTGTCGGTTAGAAAGGTAACGAGGCCCTTATTTAAAATATATATATATAATATATATATATAGATAAAGAGAATGAAGTCTCCCAGGCGTTTTACCAGTCGATGGAAAGGGAATGAAAAGCTGACCAGTGAGGAGGTACCCGGACACGGTTGGCTGCGGCACCCGGACACGGTTGGCTGCGGCACCCGGACACGGTTGGCTGCGGCACAGCGGAAATGCCGTAAGCGGGCCGTTCAGTCTGTTGGCGGGAGCTTATCGGCGGCTCGGGCGGGAGAGACTGGGAGACACCGCGGCCCCGGGTACCTTCAGACTGCTGCTTGAGCGGCTCCCCGGGCGGCGGCGGCGGCGGCGGCGGCGGCAGGTTTGGTCCTCGGCGTGCTGAGAATGGAAGGGGGGGCGGATGGGCTTGAATGGCCTGGGGGTTATACAGCGCCCGCACAGGCCACTCGGCCCAAGCCCCTGCATGCCCCGCTCCAGCCTCCCCCTCCCTCCCCACCTTTCCTCATCGCATTTATTTATTTTACTTATTCCTTTACAGGATGTGGGGCATCGCTGGCAAGGCCGGATTTTATTGCCCCCCCCCCAATTGCTCTGTGTGCTGGAGGTTCTCCCACAGTGCTGGCTTTATCACAGCTTTTTTTTTTTTTTCTTCAAAAATATACTTTAATTCATATAAAATGTTCGTTCACGACACATTGGAAAATAGCTCAGTGCCTTGCGGTCAGCAATTCCACACAATTCGTTTGGCTGCCGACAGCAGTTCCGTAACAACGCACCGCGCGCGCATTTCATTTCAAGGTTCGCTTTTAGTACAATCCCTCAATCACGTCGCATGTAGTACTGCGCAACCAAAGGGGCATCGCGTGGGACGGATGAGAACGGGTTTACATTACGCTCCGGGGTACACGTCTGTGCCGATCGCCAATCACGTTTACCTGCGGGGTTCAGGGGACAACCGAGTGGCTTGTTGGGCCATTTCGGAGGGGCGGTTAAGAGTCAACCACCTTGCTTGTGGGTCTGGAGTCACACATGGGCCAGACCGGGCAGGGGGACATTAGTGAACCAGTTGGGTTTTTACGACAATTCGGTAGTCTCGTGGGTCGCCATTACTGATACCAGCTTTTTACGCCAGATTTCTTGGATTTATCTTTGCATTGGGCTCATGCCCTGCCTGTTGAATTTGTGATCTGTCAGGGAGATTTGTTGTAATTCATTCTCCGGATGTGGACATTGCTGGCAAACCCGACATTTTTATATTATCTCCCAGCATTCCGATAGCTTGTGCGTGTCATCAGCTGGTATCACCCTCGCCTCTGAGTCAGAGGGTTATGGATTCAAATCCCGCTCCTTGAGACTTGAGCACAGAATTCAGGCTGACACTGCACTGTCAGAGGTGCTGTCCTTCAGCGGAGATATTTGAGCAGAGATGGCCAAGAGGAGATTTGATCGAGGTGTTCCAAATCATGAAGGCTTTAGATAGAGTAAATAAAAAGAAACAGTTTCCGGTGGCTGAAGGTTCGATAAACAGAGGGCACAGACTTAAGGTGATTTGGCTAAAGAACCAGAGGCGGCATGAGGCAAAAACTTTGTGATGCAACGAGTGGTTAGGATTTGAAATGCACGGCCTGAAAGGGTGGTGGATACAGATTCAATACTAGCCTTCAAAAGGGAATTGGATAAATACTGGAAATAATTGCGGAGAGCAGGGGAGTGGGACTAACTGGATTACTCTTCAAAAGAGATGGTGCCGACTCGATGGGCCGAATGGCTGCCTCCTGTACTATTCCATGATTTTATGAAACCAAGGTCCTGTCTGCCCCTCAGGTGAACATAGATGATCCCATGGCACTAATCAGTGAAGAGCAGCGGAGCCCTGGCCAATATATATCGCTCAATACACATTTTCTTTGGGGGGAAAAAAACGGATTACCTGGTCATTTATCCCTTATTTAAAAAAAACAAACAAATTATCTGGTTATTTTATTACTGTTTGTGGGGCTTGCTGTGCACAAATAGGCTGTCGTGTTTCCTACATTACTGCAGTAACTGCACTTCAACAGTACGTCATCGACTGTAAATTACTCTGGGACATGTGAAATGCACGATATAAAGGAAAATGCTTTGCTTTACGAGCTCTTTATTTCCATTTTTTACAAAATAAATTCAAATTCTCAAAACTGCCAAGTTGGGATTTGAACCTGCATTCTTTGGATTATTAGTCCGGACTTCTGGTCAAATAGTATAACCATTACACTACCATATGCTATTCATGACCGATACCGAGCAGATACAATGGGAGGAGGAGGGGAAACTGGAGTGTGCTGAGCCAGGGGGCAAGCCACAGATTGTTTGCTCATCCTTTCAGTCAGGAACTCGTGAGCGGCAGGAGATGTGGAAATGAGGAAAATACGTAATTTGTTGCAAAATGAAATTATATTATTTGTGTGAAGAAGAAAGAACGTGCCTTTCACGTCCTCGGAACATCTCCAAGCACTTTACTGTCGATTAATTTCTCTTGAAGTGCAGTCACTGTTGGTCAGTAGGCAAACACAGCAGCCAATTTGCAGACCACAAGATCCAACAAACAGCAACAAGATGAATGACCAGACTGTTTGCAACCTTGGTGTCATATTTTACCCTGAAATGAGCTTACGGCCACATATCCGCAGCATAACTCAGACCGCCTATTTCCACCTTATTTTAACATCGCCTGTCTCCACTCTTGCCTCAGCTCAACCGCTGCTGAAGACCTCATGCATGCCTTTATTACCTCTAGACATGACAATTCCAATGCACTCCTGGCTGGCCTCCCACATTCTACCCTGCCCTCTGTTGCCGCGGCCCTAAGCTCTGGAACTCGCTGCCTGAACCTCTCTGCCTCTCTTTCCTCCTTCAGGGCGCTCCTTAAAACATACCTCTTTGACCAAGCTTTCGATCACCTGCCCTAATTTCTCCTTATGTGGCTTGGTGGCAAATATTTTATCTCCTAACACGCCTGTGAAGCTCCTTGGCATGTTTCACTGCGTTAAAAGCACTATATAAATCCAGGTTGTTGTTGATCTGTTTTTGGTGGTGTTGGTTGAGGGATAAATGTTGGCCGGGACACTGGATGAACATCCCTGCTCATCTTCGAAGCGTGCAAAGGGATCATTTACCTTTACTCGAGAGGACAGACTCGAGAGCTTAATGTGTCTCAGTTTGTGATTTGGGAACATTGGCAGCCTCTGGTCTCTGTGAACAGTGTTGTTGCTGTCAGTCGCGCAGTCGTTCTTTTGCCTCTTCGTTTCTTTTTTATTAAAAAGAGACATTTAATCATTTGCAATTTTTGTTTGAAGCTGAAAGATGCAAGCTTTTTTAAAAGGAACTGGAGTTATCGGCACGAAACCAGCAAAAGAAAAAGCTGCAGCAGGAACCAGCGGAGAGAACAAGAAGCAAAAGGCAGTTCCATGGGTGGAGAAATAGTAAGAAACTCCAGATTCTTTGTGTAGTTCATGTATGCATGTGCCCCTTTCTCACATAATTACAGAGAAGATAATAAATAAGATTCAGTAGTGTATATATGTGTGTAATCAGACCAATGTGTGATTTCAGAGCTGAATAATACTAACTTTCTCTCCATTGTTGCGGAAGGAAAATCAGTGATGAAGCTTCACAAGCTGCTGCTCTTGATTGTGGGCATCTTCCAGGCAGCGTTCTTAACTATCACCGTGTTTTTCAGAATATGCCATGCATTAAACTGTTGGAAAGCTGCAGGCTTTTGCTGCGGCAGCCCAGTTCACGGTTTTCTCTTGTGTGCTATTGCAGCCATTTGTGGATGGAAAAGAGGGCAGTTCTTTGAAACCTCTTTCCTCATCGTGGTTTCCCCATTGTTTTACCTCTGTCGTTGAGCTACAGTACGCGGACGATGCCTGCGTCTGCGCACATTCTGAGGCTGAACTCCAGGATATAGTCGATGTATTTACTGAGGCGTACGAAAGCATGGGCCTTACGCTAAACATCGATAAGACAAAGGTCCTCCACCAGCCTGTCCTCGCCACTCAGCACTGCCCCCCCCAGTCATCAAGATCCACGGCACGGCCCTCGACAACATGGACCATTTCCCATACTTCGGGAGCCTCTTCTCAACAAAAGCAGACATTGATGCAGAGATTCAACAGCCCTCAGCTGCCTGAGGAAAAGAGTGTTCAAAGACCAGGCCCTCAAATTTACCACCAAGCTCATGGTCTACAGGGCTGTAGTAATACCCGCCCTCCTGTATGGCTCAGAGGCATGGACGATGTACAGAAGGCACCTCAAGTCGCTGGAGAAATATCACCAACGATGTCTCTGCAAAATCCTGCAAATCCCCTGGGAGGACAGACGCACCAACACCAGTGTCCTTGTCCAGGCTAACATCCCCAGCATTGAAGCACTGACCACACTCGATCAGCTTCGCTGGGCAGGCCACATAGTTCGCATGCCAGACACGAGACTCCCAAAACAAATGCTCTACTCGGAGCTCCTTCACAGCAAGCGAGCCAAAGGTGGGCAGCGGAAACATTACAAGGACACCCTCAAAGCCTCCCTGATAAAGTGCGACATTACCACTAACACCTGGGAGTCCCTGGCCAAAGACCATTCTAGGTGGAGAAAGTGCATCCGGGAGGGCGTTGAGCACTGTGAGTCTCATCGCCGAGAGCATGAAGAGTTCAAGCGCAGGCAGCGGTAGTCCCACCCTCCCCTTCCCTCAACAACTGTCTGTCCCACCTGTGACAGAGTCTGTGACTCTCGTATTGGACTGTTCAGCCACCAAAGAACTCGCTTCAGGAGTGGAAGCAAGTCTTCTTCGATTCCGAGGGGCTGCCTATGATGATGATGACGACCTCGTACAAAAACTGCTATTTGCTCCTGAGCTCAAAGGGTGGAGGTGTGACATTATTAGAGGCCTGAATAGTCTCCAGCAACATATTCTCTTCAACAGACATAACAATGGAAGGAGGCTGCAGAACAACTGTTTTTGTTTTAAGGGCTAAGCTCTTTGTAGTTTTCTTTTCCACCTTCCCCTTTCTTGGGTCAACCACTATTCGAGGCCAGAAAGCAAGTGGGCTGCCTCCTGCTGGATAATCTCTGGTGTGAAGCTGAAACCATTTTCAGGGTAGTGCACCAGAGGAAGTGGTGCCTGGCCTCTGCTCAGTAACTTGCCATGTCAGCGTGGCTGAGAGGAGGAGCCTGCTGCGTGGAAGATTTTTTTTTTATTCATTCATGGGATGTGGATGCCATTGGCATGGCCAGCATTTATTGCCCTTAAGAAGGTGGTGGTGAGCTGCTGACTTGAATACAACTGAGCGACAGAGGGCAGTTAAGAGTCAACCACATCGCTGTGTGTCTGGAGTCACATATAGGCCGACCAGATAAGGACGGCAGATTTCCTTCCCCAAAGGACATTAGTGAATCAGATGGGTTTTTAAGACCATCCAGTAGTTTCAAGGTCACCATTACTGGTACTAGCTTTTTAGTCCAGATTTATTTAATTGAATTTCCCCAGTTGCTGTGGTGGGATTTGAACTCTTGTCACTGGGTCATTGGTCCAAGCCTCTGGATTGTTAGTCCAGTAACATAACCACTATGTTACCGTACCGTATGCAAACACGTGTCCTATCATTTTCTTCTGTGACATTTTGACATGCTGCACCCAAAAAAAGTTTACATTCATGTGGACAGTGCGATGTTGCCACTTCGTATGAGAAGAAAACCTTGCCGGCTAATCCCGGGCAAAAAGATATATTCTGAAAATTATAAGATTGAAGCCTTTTCTACTGTCAATGCTGAAAAAGGCGACATATGACCATGTTTAACAAAATTGACACTTCCATTTTGGTTAACACCACCATATCCGTGAAATAACACTCCTGTTCGCATTCCTTATCCTCTTACATATTTATGTCTGCACACTGTCCCGCAACATCCAATGGATTGCTCTTGAGCAACATGGAAGCCTTTGCAGAGGTAACCTGAGTAGGTAATGATGGCTGGGCCCATGACAGATTTTAACAGGTGGAAAGCATTCTGTCACTGCTCTTTTACTGTGATAATCTTCATTGTACCCAGACAGATCACAATTCCTAAATAAACTTTTTTTTGTGTGCTTTGGGGGATGGATGCAATTTGTAAAAAAAAAATAAACTTGTGTGTGTTTGAACTGAGATTTCCCCTAAAGTTTGTCTTGTTAATCTTATTTTTTGCATGCAGTCGCCCAAAATGTATGGCTGAAGTGGCATTTCAGGAGGAAGTTGTGGCTGTGCTGAAGAAGTCATTAGAAGGAGCTGATGTGAGTGCCAGTTCAATCTAGCAGAAGTAGCTATTAATAGCTAGTTCGGTGCTTTCCAAATGGGTAGTCCCGCGTATTAATCTACAAAAATGACCATTCTATTTTTAATGTTGCATCTGCACCTTAAATTGTAGGAACTGTTTCAAAATTAAATCATATTTTGAACATATTTGTCTGAAACTAGATGGTTTCTATTTATATCCTTGAACAAAGAACTTCCATGGGAGATTGCAAGGCACATAGTATCATAATCTAACTTCTGAGGCCTAGTTTCTAATTGTTGTCTGACTTAATGTGTTCTGTTTTTTTTTCCTTTTTGGGTGAATGTTTGTGCTTTTCAATGCCAGTGCTGAGGGAAAAGACCACTTCTGCTTATGGTGTGCAACGCCCCAACAGTCCTTTAACTTAATGGCCCTTTTTCGTGTGTGAGCCTTGGCGCTGTTAGTAGGCTATTCACCAGTTGGGGTGGTGGGTATGTTGGCGCATCAAAATCCCATCCAGGCTCAAGCTCCACACATACACGGACCGTCAGTGGTTCTATCACTGGCTTGTGGGAGCGTGAGTTGTGGCTGATTTCCCTTCCCTACCCAGAGGCACGGAGACCGATTGTAGCCCCGTACCTCGAGTTCGACAAACTGAGCGCGGGGTGAGCGACTGACCTCGGGCCATTCTATTCAGTGCCACACCAAGTGGTATGGTTATCCTCTGAGCCACTGGGGGAGTTTGAGATGTTCCCTTTGTGTACAGTTATGGGCACTTGCACCGCCTAGGCTTTGAACTGAGATGACCCTGTAATCACAGGCACGCACAGAAGAGACTTTCATAGTATTTGTGTTGGATTCTAAGGTGAAAGGATGGTGTTCTAATACATTAGTACCGAGTCCACCTGAAATATATATATTTTTTTGCAATGTTTTTCTTTTTGCAAAATGCTTGTGTCTTTTGCAGCTTCCCAACCTGCTTTTTTACGGCCCTCCGGGGACAGGGAAAACATCAACAATATTGGCTGCAGCAAGAGAACTCTTTGGGTAAGGTGACATGGATCGTGTTAGAAAGAACATAGTTGGGTTCAGCAGAAGGAAAGCAATTTATATATATCTATTATATATCTTCTGCCACAATCATTTTAGATTTCTATTTGGGACAAAATCAATTCAAGATGACATCTCTGATTGTATTAAAAATCAACCTGTT
The DNA here is from genome assembly GCF_044704955.1 of Pristiophorus japonicus. NCBI lineage: Eukaryota > Metazoa > Chordata > Chondrichthyes > Pristiophoridae > Pristiophorus > Pristiophorus japonicus. The sequence goes on along the minus strand of NW_027251404.1, from coordinate 8,073 downwards.
AAAATTAATACTTAATAGATTCCTTTTGTTTGTTTGTGAAGATATCATTGTCCTTGCTGAATCAAACAGGTTATTTGGCCTGATAGTGGGGCATGCCTGTAAGCTTAATGAAATCATTTGTTTTCTTAATTTATAAAGTTACATTCTAGTTCATTATTTTTTAATATAATACATAGGAAAATAGACCTCAGTGTAAGTTAGAATATAGTTATGTAATTATTGGATTAATGTCTGTATCTGATAATTCCGTCCCTGGCCATTGCCTGGTTTAGTAACTTCCATAACCCTGATGATAGCAGATATTGCTTAGCTATGTATTCGAGCACACTGGCCAGATTCTGATTTATATTTTTTAATTGTTTAATTTTTAAAAGGATATAGAACAGTGAGACCCCTTGCAATATAAGGACGGAGGTTCAGTGACTGTTGTTGAGATGCGTGTAGCCCCGCTGTCTTGTCCTTTTTGTAGCGGGGGAAACCTGATCTTCCTGAAATACATTGAGGAAATGACTGTTCAAAAGTAGTACCAGATGTGTAACCTGCATGAAATGTGTAATCCACGTGTTCATGGCTCTCGGGAGTCCTGATGGCTTGGCACTAACATTAAATCTGATTGTGCAACCTTTGCAGGCCTGAATTATACCGCAAGAGAATTCTTGAACTGAATGCTTCGGATGAACGTGGTATCCAGGTTGTGCGAGAAAAGGTGAAAAATTTCGCACAATTAGCTGTAGCAGGAACTCGCACAGAGTAAGTAGCAACATTTTTTTGTGAGGACTAAAGAGTTATTGGGAAAGGGTGACTTTATTATTTTGAGTTAGAACAAAACCATGTGCGCTTTTTTTTTTCAAAAACTGATGACTCGATAGAGGTAACAGCACAGAAACAGGCCATTTGGCCCAGCAGGTCTCTGCTGGTATTTATGCTCCACTCAAGCCTCCTCCCACCCTTCTTCTTCTAACCCCGTCGGCATAACCTTCTCTTCCTTTCTCCCTCGTGTTTATTTAGCTTCCCCTTGAATGCATCTATGCTTTTTACCTCAACTGCTCCTTGTGGTAGTGAGTTCCACATTCTCACCACACTCTGGGTAAAGAAGTTTCTCATCAATTCCCTTTTGGATTTATTAGTGACTATCTTAATTTATGGCCTCTAGTTTTAGTCTCCCTCACAAGTGGAAGCATCTTCTCTGTCTACCCAACAAACCCTTTCATAATCGTTACGACCTCCATCAAGTCACCCCCTCAGTCTTTTCTACATAAGAACATAAGAATTAGGAACAGGAGTAGGCCATCTAGCCCCTCGAGCCTGCTCCGCCATTCAATAAATCATGGCTGATCTGGCCGTGGACTCAGCTCCACTTACCCGCCCGCTCCCCGTAACCCTTAATTCCCTTATTGGTTAAAAATCTATCCATCTGTGACTTGAAAATACATTCAATGAGCTAGCCTCAACTGCTTCCTTGGGCAGAGAATTCCACAGATTCACAAGCCTCTGGGAGAAGAAATTCCTTCTCAACTCGGTTTTAAATTGGCTCCCCCGTATTTTGAGGCTGTGCCCCCGAGTTCTAGTCTCCCCGACCAGTGGAAACAACCTCTCTGCCTCTATCTTGTCTATCCCTTTCATTATTTTAAATGTTTCTATAAGATCCCCCCTCATCCTTCTGAACTCCAACGAGTAAAGACCCAATCTACTCAATCTATCATCATAAGGTAACCCCCTCATCTCCGGAATCAGCCTAGTGAATCGTCTCTGTACCCCCTCCAAAACCAGTATATCCTTCCTTAAGTACGGTGACCAAAACTGCACGCAGTACTCCAGGTGCGGCCTCACCCATACCTTATACAGTTGCAGCAGGACCTCCCTGCTTTTGAACTCCATCCCTCTCGCAGTGAAGGCCAACATTCCATTCGCCTACCTGATTACCTGCTGCACCTGCAAACTAACTTTTTGGGATTCATGCACAAGGACCCCCAGGTCCCTCTGCACTGCAGCATGTTGTAATTTCTCCCCATTCAAATAATATTCCCTTTTACTGTTTTTTTTTTTCCCCAAGGTGGATGACCTCACATTTTCCGACATTGCATTCCATCTGCCAAACCTTAGCCCATTCACTTAACCTATCTAAATCTCCTTGCAATGGTTCGCAAACGTTTTTGGTTGAAGGATCCCTTTTCAAATGGATTAGTAATCGCGAACGCCCCCTCCCATCGAAATTATAATACGATACAGCCCTTGCGTTTCGCAATGTAAAGTCCATCAGTGTCCTGTTAATGGGACTTGCATGAAATTTTGCCAGGGCTATCCGATTTTGCGAACATTGATGTGATTGGTGATGTGACAGCTTTGATCTTCCCTTCAAGTTCAGTAATATGCCTGTTGAATACTTCACTGCACAGCACCACACATCTCTTCCTAGCGTGAGATTCAGCTCGGTGGCTCCTGGCACTGTTTCAAGTGCCACCCTCCACCGCCTGCCTGCTCAGCGCACAGCTGCTGTGCTGAGTTTTCAGGGTTTTTTGCTCCCCCTCTGCTCTTTACCAACCTGTCGCCACGGACCCCAGTTTGAGAATCACTGGATTATTCTTCCAAATACATGGGCGGGCTGCTGTCGCATCCAATTGGCAATGCTACATTACTGGATATTGGCATATAAAGTCACTTCCGTTCACTGGACGTGCGGGCTTACCTACGGGAATGATTTTTGACACTGGGCTCAAGAAAACCATCTAGTGCATTGTCATCGCCCTCTTTCCTGTCCATCCATCCATCCATCTATCAGTCTCCTCCCATCTCTTTTATCTCCCTCTTTCCCCCCCCCCCCCCCCCCCATCTATTGTTGTGTCTCCCTTTTTTCTTTTTCCTCCTTGCCTCAGGTATCGCTCCCCAACCCATCTGGTTTCTCTCTTCTGCCCCCTCCTTCCGTTCTCTCGCCCTCGGGGCATTTTGGAGAGGGAGGGTGAACAGCCAGTTGTCGTGGTGCATATAGGTACCAACGATATAGGTAAAAAAAGGGTTAAGGTCCTGCAAGCTGATTTTAGGGAGCTAGGAGTTAAATTTAAAAAGTAGGACTTCAAAGGCAGTAATCTCAGGATTGCTACCAGTGCCACGTGCTAGTCAGAGTAGGAATCGCAGGATAGCGCAGATGAATACGTGGCTTGAGTAGTGGTGCAGAAGGGAGGGATTCATATTCCTGGGATATTGGAACCGGTTCTGGGGGAGGTGGGACCAGTACAAACCGGACGGTCTGCACCTGGGCAGGACCGGAACCGATGTCCTAGGCGGAGTGTTTGCTAGTGCTGTTAGGGAAGGGTTAAACTAATATGGCAGGGGGATGGGAACCTAGGCAGGGAGACAGAGGGAAGTAGAATGGGGGCAGAAGCGAAAGAAGAAAAGTAAAAGTAAAAGTGGAGGGCAGAGAAATCCAAGGCAAAAATCAAAAAGGGCCACATTACAACAAAATTCTAAAGGGGCAAAGTGTGTTTAAAAAGACAAGCCTGAAGGCTCTGTGCCTCAATGCGAGGAGTATTCGGAATATGGTGGACGAATTAACTGCGCAGGCAGCAATTAACGAATATGATATAATTGGCATCACGGTGACCAAGGCTAGGAACTCAACATCTAGGGGTATTCAACATTCAGGAAGAATAGACAGAAAGGAAAAGGAGGTGGGGTAGCGTTGCTGGTTAAAGAGGAAATTAACGCAATAGTAAGGAAGGACATTAGCTTGGATGATGTGGAATCTGTATGGGTGGAGCTGCGGAATACTAAAGGGCAGAAAACGCTAGTCGGAGTTGTGTACAGACCTCCAAACAGTAGTAGTGAGGTTGGGGACAGCATCAAAGAAGAAATTAGGGATGCATGCAATAAAGGTATAGCAGTTATCATGGGCAACTTTAATCTACATATAGATTGGGCTAACCAAACTGGTAGCAATATGGTAGAGGAGGATTTCCTGGAGTGTATTAGGGATGGTTTTCCAGACCAATATGTCACGGAACCAACTAGAGGGCTGGCCATCCTAGACTGGGTGATGTGTAATGGGAAAGGAGTAATTAGCAATCTTGTTGTGTGAGGCCCCTTGGGGAAGAGTGACCATAACATGGTAGAATTCTTTATTAAGATGGAGAGTGGCACAGTTAATTCGGAGACTAGGGTCCTGAACTTAAAGAAAGGTAACTTCGATGGTATGAGACGTGAATTAGCTAGAATAGACTGGCGAATGATACTTAAAGGGTTGACAGTGGATAGGCAATGGCAAACATTTAAAGATCACATGGATGAACTTCAACAATTGTACATCCCTGTCTGGAGTAAAAGTAAAGCTGGGAAGGTGGCTCAACTGTGGTTAACAAGGGAAATTAAGAATAGTGTTAAATCCAAGGAAGAGGCATATAAATTGGCCAGAAAAAGCAGCAAACCTGAGGACTGGGAGAAATTTAGAATTCAGCAGAGGAGGGGGAAAATAGAGTATGAGAAGAAGCTGCTGGGAACGTAAAAACTGACTCCAAAAGCTTCTATAGATATGTGAAGAGAAAAAGATTATTGAAGACAAACCTAGGTCCCTTGCAGTCAGAATCAGGTGAATTTACAATGGGGAACAAAGAAATGGCAGAGGAGTTGAACAAATACTTTGATTCTGTCTTCACGAAGGAAGACACAAACAACCTTCCGGAAATACTAGGGGACCGAGGGTCTAGTGAGAAGGAAGAACTGAAGGAAATCCTTATTAGGCAGGAAATTGTGTTTGGGAAATTGATGGGATTGAAGGCTGATAAATCCCCATGGCCTGATTGTCTGCATCCCAGCGTACTTAAGGAAGTGGCCCTAAAAATAGTGGATGCATTGGTGATCATTTTCCAACAGTCTATCGACTCTGGATCAGTTCCTATGGACTGGAGGGTAGCTAATGTAACACCGCTTTTTAAAAAAGGAGGGAGAGAGAAAACGGGTAATTATAGACCAGCTAGCCTGACATTAGCAGTGGGAAAAATGTTGGAATCAATTATTAAGGATGAAATAGCAGCGCATTTGGAAAGCAGTGACAGGATCGGTCCAAGTCAGCATGGATTTATGAAAGGGGAATTATGCTTGACAAATCTTCTAGAATTTTTTGAGGATGTAACTAGTAGAGTGGACAAGGGAGAACCAGTGGATGTGGTGTATTTGGACTTTCAAAAGGTCCCACACAAGAGATTGGTGTGCAAAATTAAAGCACATAGTATTGGGGGTAATGTACTGATGTGGATAGAGAACTGGTTGGCAGACAGGAAGCAGAGAGTCGGGGTAAACGGGTCCTTTTCAGAATGGCAGGCAGTGACTAGTGGGGTGCCGCAGGGCTCAGTGCTGGGACCCCAGCTATTTACAGTATACATCAATGATTTAGATGAAGGAATTGAGTGTAATATCTCCAAGTTTGCAGATGACACTAAGCTGGGTGGTGGTGTGAGCTGTGAGGAGGATGCTAAGAGGCTGCAGGGTGACTTGGACTGGTTAGGTGAGTGGGCAAATGCATAGCAGATGCAGTATAATATGGATAAATGTGAGGTTATCACAGTGTCTATCTGATCCCTATCACAGTGTCTGTCTGATCCCTATCACAGTGTCTGTCTGATCCCTATCACAGTGTCTGTCTGATCCCTATCACAGTGTTTGTCTGATCCCTATCACAGTGTCTGTCTGATCCCTATCACAGTGTCTGTCTGATCCCTATCACAGTGTCTGTCTGATCCCTATCACAGTGTCTATCTGATCCCTATCACAGTGTCTGTCTGATCCCTATCACAGTGTCTGTCTGATCCCTATCACAGTGTCTGTCTGATCCCTATCACAGTGTCTGTCTGATCCCTATCACAGTGTCTATCTGATCCCTATCACAGTGTCTGTCTGATCCCTATCACAGTGTCTGTCTGATCCCTATTACCGTGTCTATCTGATCCCTATCACAGTGTCTGTCTGATCCCTATCACAAAAACATGAAGACAGAATTTATTTGAATGGCGGCAGATTAGGAAAAGGGGAGGTGTAACGAAACCTGGGTGTCATGGTTCATCGGTGATTGAAAGTTGGCATGTTGGCCTTCATAGCTAGGGGATTTGAGTATAGGAGCAAGGAGGTTTTACTGCAGTTGTACAGGGCCTTGGTGAGGCCTCACCTGGAATATTGTGTTCAGTTTTGGTCTCCTAACCTGAGGAAGGACATTCTTGCTATTGAGGGAGTGCAGCGAAGGTTCACCAGACTGATTCCCGGGATGGCAGGGCTGACATATGAGGAGAGACTGGATCGTGTGGGCCTGTATTCATTGGTGTTTAGAAGGATGAGAGGGGATCTCATGAAAACATATAAAATTCTGACGGGTTAGATGCAGGAAGAATGTTCCCGATGTTTGGGAAGTCCAGAACCAGGGAACACAGTCTAAGGATAAGGGGTAAGCCATTTAGGACTGAGATGAGGAGAAACTTCTTCACTCAGAGAGTTGTTAACCCGTGGAATTCCCTACTGCAGAAAGTTGTTGATGCCAGTTCATTGGATATATTCAAGAGGGAGTTAGATATGGCCCTTACGGCTAAAGGGATCAAGGGGTATGGAGAGAAAGCAGGAAAGGGGTACTGAGGTGAATGATCAGCCATGATCTTATTGAATGGTGGTGCAGGCTCGAAGGGCCGAATGGCCTACTCCTGCACCTATTTTTCTATGTTTTTCACATTTGTCTGTCAATCGCTCTCCCTTGTGTGTGTCTCTTTAACATTTCCTCTCAATTTCTCGCTATCTCTTGCCCCCAGTGTGTACTCCTCTCTTTACCTGCCTCGACTCTCTCTTGTGTTCCCCCAATCTATTCCCCAGCTGGGTTGTTCTCTCCCTTTCGCATCTCCTTCCCCTCTGATCTCCTCCCCCACACCACTGGTCTCGATCTCTTCCCCCAACCCCTGGGTCTCAACCTCTCTCTCTGTACCCCATCTCTCCCTATCTCACATTCCTCTCTACCCAATTTCTCTCTGTACTTCCATCTGTCTCCCATTCTTCGGTGCCCTCTTCTCTCTCCACATCAATCTTCCTGCATCTTTTTCACTTTACCTCCATCTCTCTCTCCCATTCTTCTCGCTGTACCTCCATCTCCCTCCTCCCTCTCCCTCCCCCCCCCCCCTCTCTCTCCCCCCTCCCTCTCCCTCTCCCCCCCTCCCTCTCCCTCTCCCCCCTCTCCCTCCCCCTCTCCCTCTCCCCCTCCCTCTTCCCCCTCTCCCTCTCCCCCTCTCCCCTTCCCCCTCTCCCTCTTCCCCTCTCCCTCTTCCCCCTCTCCCCTCCTCCCTCTTCCCCCTCTCCCTCTTCCCCCTCTCCCTCTTCCCCCTCTCCTCTTCCCCCTCCCCTCTTCCCCCTCCCCTCTTCCCCTCCCCTCTTCCCCCTCCCCTCTTCCCCCTCCCCCTCTTCCCCTCCCCCTCTTCCCCCTCCCCTCTTCCCCTCCCCCTCTTCCCCCTCCCCCTCTTCCCCCTCCCCTCTTCCCCCTCCCCCTCTTCCCCCTCCCCCTCTTCCCCCTCCCCCTCTTCCCCCCTCCCCCTCTTCCCCCTCCCCCTCTTCCCCCTCCCCCTCTTCCCTCTTCCCCCTCTTCCCTCTTCCCCCTCTCCCTCTTTTCCCTCTTCCCCCTCTCCCTCTTCCCCCTCTCCCTCTTCCCCCTCTCCCTCTTCCCCCTCTCCCTCTTCCCCCTCTCCCTCTTCCCCCTCTCTCTCTCCCTCCCTCTTCCCCCCTCTCTCTCTCTCTCCCTCTTCCCCCTCTCTCTCCCTCTTCCCCTCTCTCTCTCTCTCCCTCTTCCCTCTCTCTCTCTCTCCCTCTTCCCTCTCTCTCTCTCTCCCTCTTCCCCCCTCTCTCTCTCTCCCTCTTCCCTCTCTCTCTCTCTCTCCCTCTTCCCCTCTCTCTCTCTCTCCCTCTTCCCCCTCCCTCTTACACCTCTCTCTCTCTCTCTCTCTCTCCCTCCCCCTCCCTCTTACCCCTCTCTCTCTCTCTCTCTCTCCCCCTCTTACACCTCTCTCTCTCCCCCCCCTCTCTCTCTCTCTCTCTCTCCCTCTTACCCCTCTCTCTGTCTCC
>NW_027251403.1:37500-40000 GCF_044704955.1 Pristiophorus japonicus | reverse complement strand
GGTCGGCCAGTTCTGGCTGTCTGATGCGGCCGGGGCCGAAATGCGGATCTCTCCGCCGTCCCGTGTCGGACCGCTGTCGGCCATACCTCGTTGGAAAGCGGCGGCGGCGCCGCAGGCGGCGGTGTCAGCCCGCTCCCGCATGGACGAGGCACGGCGTCGCTAGGCCGCTTGGCCCGCCGGGCAACCGGCATCCGCTGCAGTCTTTGGGCAGTAACATGACGACGCAACGTGGCAACTGGCGCGGGTAAAGAGCGTCCGCTGCGGCCGGACGGGTCGCACCGGAGGCCAGCGACGGCGTGCGGCCGGCTCTTTGGCCGGCGGAGGTGCAGCCGTTGGCTGGAGACCGCTTTCCGACGGCTATCTCCGCTGGTGGGCCAGCTGTGCTCGTCGGGTGCGCGGCGCGGGGAAGAGGAAGGCAAGCGGCATCGAACGCTACCACATTCCTGCGGGCCGACCCGAAGCCGAGCGCGCTGGAAGTCCGCGAAATGCAACCGGAGAAGAAAGTCTGAATGTGGCAACTGATGAACTGAAAATTGTCGGCGGCAAATGGTTAACCAAATGGGTTGAAGGTGGCAAACCATTAACCGAAAACTCTGGCAAATGGTTAACCGGCGTGTTAAGATGGTATCTTTAATAAAAGACGGAAATGACGAAGCCAACATAGCCAAACGAAGGCGGGGACGTTAGTGTGGCAGAAGGGCATGTCTTTAAGCCGTCGGGCGAATGTCCCTGCCTGTTGGAATCTTTTCGGGAAAAAGGGTGAAAAAATCGGAAAGGCCTAGCCGTCCGCCGTGGGGTGCGTTCGCTCGGGCTCGGCCAGCCGCGTCGATGGGTGCCGGAACGGTGCGGCTGCGCTCCGGGAGTGCGGAGATACGGCCTGTCAAGTTTCGTCCCGGAAGTCTGGATGGAGCTAAATCCGAAGCCGTTTGCGGGAAATTAGTTCCAGGGCTCGGCGACCGAAGTCAAATCCGTCCCGCCAACTTGACACTTGTCATTTCTGTCCTTGGGGGTTGGCGGGGTACCTGCACAGAGGTAGGAGGTGGCTGATCGAGAATTGGTGAGTTTTCCAAAGTCACGTCTCGAGCCTCCAGGTCTGCAGAGACCGACCAGGGCTGCCGCCCAACCGACTATTCACCCTTTTTGGGCGGGAATTTTTTCCATTTTTGTCCATTTTTCGGGTTTTTGGTCGGGCTTCAAAAACGGCAGCCCGAGGCCTGGCAGAGGCCGGGGCATGTCCCCGGTCGCGCCAGGCGGCTCGCGCGACCCGATTAGGCCCCGAAAGGAGTCGGGAAATCGGCAGACCTGCCCGAGTTCAGCCCGGGGGAGGCGGGGGGCAGGTCGGTTCGGCTCAAATCATTAACCAAAGCCGAGACTTGGTCTCGCTGGCGCAACCGAAGTGCCAGGCTGGATAACTCATTAACCAGAAGGCGGCTGGAGGCAGGCAGGGCTGATGGCTGAGGCCGGGTGGAGGCCACCCGCGGCCGGGAAAGTCAAAAGTCCCGTTGTGTGGAAGTCTATGAGGTCAGATTCGGCCGCCTTACCGGGCCTGCGGTTGATGGTTTCCCGCTTGGGCAAGCGAGTCGGCCCGGCAAAGTGGCCACTTGCATTTTCTGGCAAGTGTCTGCGAACAACGTTAATGAGTTGAACCTCGGCAATTGTCGGAAGTCCCGATGAAGAAATGAAAATGCCCCTTTTGCGGGGATTTGGATGCTCATGGCCGGCAGCAGGTGGCCCGACGCCCCGCCAACTTGACACTTGTCATTTCTGTCCTTGGGGGTTGGCGGGGTATCTGCACAGAGGTAGGAGGTGGCAGAATCGAGACTTGGTGAGTTTTCCAAACAAACGTCTCGAGCCTCCAGGTCTGCAGAGACCGACCAGGGCTGCCGCCCAACCGACTATTCACCCTTTTTGGGCGGGAATTTATTCCCTTTTTGCCCATTTTTCGGGTTTTTGGTCGGGCTTCAAAAGCGGCTGCCCGAGGCCTGGCAGAGGCCGGGGCATGGGCCCCGATCGCGCCAGGCGGCACGCGCGACCCGATTAGGCCCCGAAAGGAGTCGGGAAATCGGCAGACCTGCCCGACTTCAGCCCGCGGGGGCGGGGGGCAGGTCGGTTCGGCTCAAATCATTAACCAAAGCCGAGACTTGGTCTCGCTGGCGCAACCGAAGTGCCAGGCTGGATAACTCATTAACCAGAAGGCGGCTGGAGGCAGGCAGGGCTGATGGCTGAGGCCGGGTGGAGGCCACCCGCGGCCGGGAAAGTCAAAAGTCCCGTTGTGTGGAAGTCTATGAGGTCAGATTCGGCCGCCTTACCGGGCCTTCGGTTGATGGTTTCCCGCTTGGGCAAGCGAGTCGGCCCGGCAAAGTGGCCACTTGCATTTTCTGGCAAGTGTCTGCGAACAACGTTAATGAGTTGAACCTCGGCAATTGTCGGAAGTCCCGATGAAGAAATGAAAATGCCCCTTTTGCGGGGATTTGGATGCTCATGGCCGGCAGCAGGTGGC
>NW_027251403.1:22500-25000 GCF_044704955.1 Pristiophorus japonicus | reverse complement strand
TTGGTCGGGCTTCAAAAACGGCAGCCCGAGGCCTGGCAGAGGCCGGGGCATGTCCCCGGTCGCGCCAGGCGGCTCGCGCGACCCGATTAGGCCCCGAAAGGAGTCGGGAAATCGGCAGACCTGCCCGAGTTCAGCCCGGGGGAGGCGGGGGGCAGGTCGGTTCGGCTCAAATCATTAACCAAAGCCGAGACTTGGTCTCGCTGGCGCAACCGAAGTGCCAGGCTGGATAACTCATTAACCAGAAGGCGGCTGGAGGCAGGCAGGGCTGATGGCTGAGGCCGGGTGGAGGCCACCCGCGGCCGGGAAAGTCAAAAGTCCCGTTGTGTGGAAGTCTATGAGGTCAGATTCGGCCGCCTTACCGGGCCTGCGGTTGATGGTTTCCCGCTTGGGCAAGCGAGTCGGCCCGGCAAAGTGGCCACTTGCATTTTCTGGCAAGTGTCTGCGAACAACGTTAATGAGTTGAACCTCGGCAATTGTCGGAAGTCCCGATGAAGAAATGAAAATGCCCCTTTTGCGGGGATTTGGATGCTCATGGCCGGCAGCAGGTGGCCCGACGCCCCGCCAACTTGACACTTGTCATTTCTGTCCTTGGGGGTTGGCGGGGTATCTGCACAGAGGTAGGAGGTGGCAGAATCGAGACTTGGTGAGTTTTCCAAACAAACGTCTCGAGCCTCCAGGTCTGCAGAGACCGACCAGGGCTGCCGCCCAACCGACTATTCACCCTTTTTGGGCGGGAATTTATTCCCTTTTTGCCCATTTTTCGGGTTTTTGGTCGGGCTTCAAAAGCGGCTGCCCGAGGCCTGGCAGAGGCCGGGGCATGGGCCCCGATCGCGCCAGGCGGCACGCGCGACCCGATTAGGCCCCGAAAGGAGTCGGGAAATCGGCAGACCTGCCCGACTTCAGCCCGCGGGGGCGGGGGGCAGGTCGGTTCGGCTCAAATCATTAACCAAAGCCGAGACTTGGTCTCGCTGGCGCAACCGAAGTGCCAGGCTGGATAACTCATTACCAGAAGGCGGCTGGAGGCAGGCAGGGCTGATGGCTGAGGCCGGGTGGAGGCCACCCGCGGCCGGGAAAGTCAAAAGTCCCGTTGTGTGGAAGTCTATGAGGTCAGATTCGGCCGCCTTACCGGGCCTTCGGTTGATGGTTTCCCGCTTGGGCAAGCGAGTCGGCCCGGCAAAGTGGCCACTTGCATTTTCTGGCAAGTGTCTGCGAACAACGTTAATGAGTTGAACCTTGGAAATTGCCGGAAGTCCCGATGAAGAAATGAAAATGCCCCTTTTGCGGGGATTTGGATGCTCATGGCCGGCAGCAGGTGGCCCGACGCCCCGCCAACTTGACACTTGTCATTTCTGTCCTTGGGGGTTGGCGGGGTATCTGCACAGAGGTAGGAGGTGGCAGAATCGAGACTTGGTGAGTTTTCCAAACAAACGTCTCGAGCCTCCAGGTCTGCAGAGACCGACCAGGGCTGCCGCCCAACCGACTATTCACCCTTTTTGGGCGGGAATTTATTCCCTTTTTGCCCATTTTTCGGGTTTTTGGTCGGGCTTCAAAAGCGGCTGCCCGAGGCCTGGCAGAGGCCGGGGCATGGGCCCCGATCGCGCAGGCGGCTCGCGCGACCCGATTAGGCCCCGAAAGGAGTCGGGAAATCGGCAGACCTTGCCGAGTTCAGCCCGCGGTGGCGGGGGGCAGGTCGGTTCGGCTCAAATCATTAACCAAAGCCGAGACTTGGTCTCGCTGGCGCAACCGAAGTGCCAGGCTGGATAACTCATTAACCAGAAGGCGGCTGGAGGCAGGCAGGGCTGATGGCTGAGGCGGGTGGAGGCCACCCGCGGCCGGGAAAGTCAAAAGTCCCGTTGTGTGGAAGTCTATGAGGGTCAGATTCGGCCGCCTTACCGGGCCTTCGGTTGATGGTTTCCCGCTTGGGCAAGCGAGTCGGCCCGGCAAAGTGGCCACTTGCATTTTCTGGCAAGTGTCTGCGAACAACGTTAATGAGTTGAACCTTGGAAATTGCCGGAAGTCCCGATGAAGAAATGAAAATGCCCCTTTTGCGGGGATTTGGATGCTCATGGCCGGCAGCAGGTGGCCGACGCCCCGCCAACTTGACACTTGTCATTTCTGTCCTTGGGGGTTGGCGGGGTATCTGCACAGAGGTAGGAGGTGGCAGAATCGAGACTTGGTGAGTTTTCCAAACAAACGTCTCGAGCCTCCAGGTCTGCAGAGACCGACCAGGGGCTGCCGCCCAACCGACTATTCACCCTTTTTGGGCGGGAATTTATTCCCTTTTTGCCCATTTTTCGGGTTTTTGGTCGGGCTTCAAAAGCGGCTGCCCGAGGCCTGGCAGAGGCCGGGGCATGGTCCCCGATCGCGCCAGGCGGCTCGCGCGACCCGATTAGGCCCCGAAAGGAGTCGGGAAATCGGCAGACCTGCCCGAGTTCAGCCCGGGGGGGGCGGGGGGCAGGTCGGTTCGGCTCAAATCATTAACCAAAGCCGAGACTTGGTC
>NW_027251403.1:7500-10000 GCF_044704955.1 Pristiophorus japonicus | reverse complement strand
AACGGTGCGGCTGCGCTCCGGGAGTGCGGAGATACGGCCTGTCAAGTTTCGTCCCGGAAGTCTGGATGGAGCTAATCCGAAGCCGTTTGCGGGAAATTAGTTCCAGGCTCGGCGACCGAAGTCAAATCCGTCCCGCCAACTTGACACTTGTCATTTCTGTCCTTGGGGGTTGGCGGGGTACCTGCACAGAGGTAGGAGGTGGCTGATCGAGAAATTGGTGAGTTTTCCAAAGTCACGTCTCGAGCCTCCAGGTCTGCAGAGACCGACCAGGGCTGCCGCCCAACCGACTAATCACCCTTTTTGGGCGGGAATTTTTTCCATTTTTGTCCATTTTTCGGGTTTTTGGGTCGGGCTTCAAAACGGCAGCCCGAGGCCTGGCAGAGGCCGGGGCATGTCCCCGGTCGCGCCAGGGCGGCTCGCGCGACCCGATTAGCCCCGAAAGGAGTCCGGGAAATCGGCAGACCTGCCCGAGTTCAGCCCGGGGGAGGCGGGGGCAGGTCGGTTCGGCTCAAATCATTTAACCAAAGCCCGAGACTTGGTCTCGCTGGCGCAACCGAAGTGCCAGGCTGGATAACTCATTAACCAGAAGGCGGCTGGAGGCAGCAGGGCTGATGGCTGAGGCCGGGTGGAGGCCACCCGCGGCCCGGGAAAGTCAAAAGTCCCGTTGTGTGGAAGTCTATGAGGTTCAGATTCGGCCGCCTTACCGGCCTGCGGTTGATGGTTTCCCGCTTGGGCAAGCGAGTCGGCCCGGCAAAGTGGCCACTTGCATTTTTCTGGCAAGTGTCTGCGAACAACGTTAATGAGTTGAACCTCGGCAATGTCGGAAGTCCCGATGAAGAATGAAAATGCCCCTTTTGCGGGGGATTTGGATGCTCATGGCCGGCAGCAGGTGGCCCCGACGCCCCGCCAACTTGACACTTGTCATTCTGTCCTTGGGGGTTGGCGGGGTATCTGCACAGAGGTAGGAGGTGGCAGAATCGAGACTTGGTGAGTTTTCCAAACAAACGTCTCGAGCCTCCAGGTCTGCAGAGACCGACCAGGGCTGCCGCCCAACCGACTATTCACCCTTTTTGGGCGGGAATTTATTCCCTTTTTGCCCATTTTTCGGGTTTTTGGTCGGGCTTCAAAAGCGGCTGCCCGAGGCCTGGCAGAGGCCGGGGCATGGGCCCCGATCGCGCCAGGCGGCACGCGCGACCCGATTAGGCCCCGAAAGGAGTCGGGAAATCGGCAGACCTGCCGACTTCAGCCCGCGGGGGCGGGGGGCAGGTCGGTTCGGCTCAAATCATTAACCAAAGCCGAGACTTGGTCTCGCTGGCGCAACCGAAGTGCCAGGCTGGATAACTCATTAACCAGAAGGCGGCTGGAGGCAGGCAGGGCTGATGGGCTGAGGCCGGGTGGAGGCCACCCGCGGCCGGGAAAGTCAAAAGTCCGTTGTGTGGAAGTCTATGAGGTCAGATTCGGCCGCCTTACCGGGCCCTTCGGTTGATGGTTTTCCCGCTTGGGCAAGCGAGTCGGCCCGGCAAAGTGGCCACTTGCATTTTCTGGCAAGTGTCTGGGGAACAACGTTAATGAGTTGAACCTCGGAAATTGCCGGAAGTCCCGATGAAGAAATGAAAATGCCCCTTTTGCGGGGATTTGGATGCTCATGGCCGGCAGCAGGTGGCCCGACGCCCGCCAACTTGACACTTGTCATTTCTGTCCTTGGGGGTTGGCGGGGTATCTGCACAGAGGTAGGAGGTGGCAGAATCGAGACTTGGTGAGTTTTCCAAACAAACGTCTCGAGCCTCCAGGTCCTGCAGAGACCGACCAGGGCTGCCGCCCAACCGACTATTCACCCTTTTTGGGCGGGAATTTATTCCCTTTTTGCCCATTTTTCGGGTTTTTGGTCGGGCTTCAAAGACGGCTGCCCGAGGCCTGGCAGAGGCCGGGGCATGGGCCCCGATCGCGCCAGGCGGCTCGCGCGACCCGATTAGGCCCCGAAAGGAGTCGGGAAATCGGCAGACCTTGCCGAGTTCAGCCCGCGGTGGCGGGGGGCAGGTCGGTTCGGCTCAATCATTAACCAAAGCCGAGACTTGGTCTCGCTGGCGCACCGAAGTGCCAGGCTGGATTACTCATTAACCAGAAGGCGGCTGGAGGCAGGCAGGGCTGATGGCTGAGGCCGGGTGGAGGCCACCCGCGGCCGGGAAAGTCAAAAGTCCCGTTGTGTGGAAGTCTATGAGGTCAGATTCGGCCGCCTTACCGGGCCTTCGGTTGATGGTTTCCCGCTTGGGCAAGCGAGTCGGCCCGGCAAAGTGGCCACTTGCATTTTCTGGCAGTGTCTGCGAACAACGTTAATGAGTTGAACCTTGGAAATTGCCGGAAGTCCCGATGAAGAAATGAAAATGCCCCTTTTGCGGGGATTTGGATGCTCATGGGCCGGCAGCAGGTGGCCCGACGCCCCGCCAACATGACACTTGCCATTTCTGTCCTTGGGGGTTGGCGGGGTATCTGCACAGAGGTA
>NW_027251402.1:15000-17500 GCF_044704955.1 Pristiophorus japonicus | reverse complement strand
TAGGGTTAGGGTTAGGGTTAGGGTTAGGGTTAGGGTTAGGGTTAGGGTTAGGGTTAGGGTTAGGGTTAGGGTTAGGGTTAGGGTTAGGGTTAGGGTTAGGGTTAGGGTTAGGGTTAGGGTTCCTGTTAGGGTTAGGGTTAGGGTTAGGGTTAGGGTTAGGGTTAGGGTTAGGGTTAGGGTTAGGGTTAGGGTTAGGGTTAGGGTTAGGGTTAGGGTTAGGGTTAGGGTTAGGGTTAGGGTTAGGGTTAGGGTTAGGGTTAGGGTTAGGGTTAGGGTTAGTGTTAGGGTTAGGGTTAGGGTTAGGGTTAGGGTTAGGGTTAGGTTTAGGTTTAGGGTTAGGGTTAGTGTTAGGGTTAGGGTTAGGGTTAGGGTTAGGGTTAGGGTTAGGGTTAGGGTTAGGGTTAGGGTTAGGGTTAGGGTTAGGGTTAGGGTTAGGGTTAGGGTTAGGGTTAGGGTTAGTGTTCGGGTTAGGGTTAGGGTTCGGGTTAGGGTTAGGGTTCGGGTTAGGGTTAGGGTTAGGGTTCGGGTTAGGGTTAGGGTTCGGGTTAGGGTTAGGGTTAGGGTTCGGGTTAGGGTTAGGGTTAGGGTTCGGGTTCGGGTTGGGTTAGGGTTCGGGTTAGGGTTAGGGTTAGGGTTCGGGTTAGGGTTAGGGTTAGGGTTCGGGTTAGGGTTAGGGTTAGGGTTCGGGTTAGGGTTAGGGTTAGGGTTAGGGTTAGGGTTAGGGTTAGGGTTAGGGTTAGGGTTAGGGTTAGGGTTCGGGTTAGGGTTAGGGTTAGGGTTCGGGTTAGGGTTAGGGTTAGGGTTCGGGTTAGGGTTAGGGTTAGGGTTCGGGTTAGGGTTAGGGTTAGGGTTCGGGTTAGAGTTAGGGTTAGGGTTCGGGTTAGGGTTAGGGTTAGGGTTCGGGTTAGGGTTAGGGTTAGGGTTCGGGTTAGGGTTAGGGTTAGGGTTAGGGTTAGGGTTAGGGTTCGGGGTCAGGGTTAGGGTTAGGGTTCGGGGTCAGTGTTAGGGTTAGGGTTCGGGGTCGGGTTAGGGTTAGGGTTCGGGTTCGGGTTAGGGTTAGGGTTCGGGTGCGGGTTAGGGTTAGGGTTCGGGGTCGGGTTAGGGTTAGGGTTCGGGGTCGGGTTAGGGTTAGGGTTCGGGGTCGGGTTAGGGTTATGGTTCGGGGTCAGGGTTAGAGTTAGGGTTCGGGGTCGGGTTAGGGTTAGGGTTCGGGGTCGGGTTAGGGTTAGGGTTCGGGTTCGGGTTAGGGTTAGGGTTCGGGTTCGGGTTAGGGTTAGGGTTCGGGTTCGGGTTAGGGTTAGGGTTCGGGTTAGGGTTAAGGTTCGGGTTCGGGTTAGGGTTAGGGTTCGGGTTCGGGTTAGGGTTAGGGTTCGGGTTCGGGTTAGGGTTAGGGTTCGGGTTCGGGTTAGGGTTAGGGTTCGGGTTCGGGTTAGGGTTAGGGTTCGGGTTCGGGTTAGGGTTAGGGTTCGTTTTCGGGTTAGGGTTAGGGTTCGGGTTCGGGTTAGGGTTAGGGTTCGGATTCGGGTTAGGGTTCGGGTTAGGGTTAGGGTTAGGGTTCGGGTTCGGTTTAGGGTTAGGGTTCGGGTTCGGGTTCGGGTTAGGGTTAGGGTTCGGGTTCGGGTTAGGGTTAGGGTTAGGGTTAGGGTTAGGGTTAGGGTTAGGGTTAGGGTTAGGGTTAGGGTTAGGGTTAGGGTTAGGGTTAGGGTTAAGGTTAGGGTTAGGGTTAGGGTTAGGGTTAGGGTTAGGGTTAGGGTTAGGGTTAGGGTTAGGGTTAGGGTTAGGGTTAGGGTTAGGGTTAGGGTTAGGGTTAGGGTTAGGGTTAGGGTTAGGGTTCGGGTTAGGATTAGGGTTAGGGTTCGGGTTAGGGTTAGGGTTAGGGTTCGGGTTAGGGTTAGGGTTAGGGTTCGGGTTAGGGTTAGGGTTAGGGTTCGGGTTAGGGTTAGGGTTAGGGTTAGGGTTAGGGTTAGGGTTAGGGTTAGGGTTAGGGTTAGGGTTAGGGTTAGGGTTAGGGTTAGGGTTAGGGTTAGGGTTAGGGTTAGGGTTAGGGTTAGGGTTAGGGTTAGGGTTAGGGTTAGGGTTAGGGTTAGGGTTAGGGTTAGGGTTAGGGTTAGGGTTAGGGTTAGGGTTCGGGTTAGGGTTCCTGTTAGGGTTAGGGTTAGCGTTAGGGTTAGGGTTAGGGTTAGGGTTAGGGTTAGGGTTAGGGTTAGGGTTAGGGTTAGGGTTAGGGTTAGGGTTAGGGTTAGGGTTAGGGTTAGGGTTAGGGTTAGGGTTAGGGTTAGGGTTAGGGTTAGGGTTAGGGTTAGGGTTAGGGTTAGGGTTAGGGTTAGGGTTAGGGTTAGGGTTAGGGTTCGGGTTAGGGTTAGGGTTAGGGTTAGGGTTAGGGTTAGGGTTAGGGTTAGGGTTAGGGTTCGGGTTAGGGTTCCTGTTAGGGTTAGGGTTAGGGTTAGGGTTAGGGTTAGGGTTAGGGTTAGGGTTAGGGTTAGGGTTAGGGTTAGGGTTA
>NW_027251402.1:0-2500 GCF_044704955.1 Pristiophorus japonicus | reverse complement strand
GGTTAGGGTTAGGGTTAGGGTTAGGGTTAGGGTTAGGGTTAGGGTTAGGGTTAGGGTTAGGGTTAGGGTTAGGGTTAGGGTTAGGGTTAGGGTTAGGGTTAGGGTTAGGGTTAGGGTTAGGGTTAGGGTTAGGGTTAGGGTTAGGGTTAGGGTTAGGGTTAGGGTTAGGGTTAGGGTTAGGGTTAGGGTTAGGGTTAGGGTTAGGGTTAGGGTTAGGGTTAGGGTTAGGGTTAGGGTTAGGGTTAGGGTTAGGGTTAGGGTTAGGGTTAGGGTTAGGGTTAGGGTTAGGGTTAGGGTTAGGGTTAGGGTTAGGGTTAGGGTTAGGGTTAGGGTTAGGGTTAGGGTTAGGGTTAGGGTTAGGGTTAGGGTTAGGGTTAGGGTTAGGGTTAGGGTTAGGGTTAGGGTTAGGGTTAGGGTTATGGGCTGGGTTAGGGTTAGGGTTAGGGTTAGGGTTAGGGTTAGGGTTAGGGTTAGGGTTAGGGTTAGGGTTAGGGTTAGGGTTAGGGTTAGGGTTAGGGTTAGGGTTAGGGTTAGGGTTAGGGTTAGGGTTAGGGTTAGGGTTAGGGTTAGGGTTAGGGTTAGGGTTAGGGTTAGGGTTAGGGTTAGGGTTAGGGTTAGGGTTAGGGTTAGGGTTAGGGTTAGGGTTAGGGTTAGGGTTAGGGTTAGGGTTAGGGTTAGGGTTAGGGTTAGGGTTAGGGTTAGGGTTAGGGTTAGGGTTAGGGTTAGGGTTAGGGTTAGGGTTAGGGTTAGGGTTAGGGTTAGGGTTAGGGTTAGGGTTAGGGTTAGGGTTAGGGTTAGGGTTAGGGTTAGGGTTAGGGTTAGGGTTAGGGTTAGGGTTAGGGTTAGGGTTAGGGTTAGGGTTAGGGTTAGGGTTAGGGTTAGGGTTAGGGTTAGGGTTAGGGTTAGGGTTAGGGTTAGGGTTAGGGTTAGGGTTAGGGTTAGGGTTAGGGTTAGGGTTAGGGTTAGGGTTAGGGTTAGGGTTAGGGTTAGGGTTAGGGTTAGGGTTAGGGTTAGGGTTAGGGTTAGGGTTAGGGTTAGGGTTAGGGTTAGGGTTAGGGTTAGGGTTAGGGTTAGGGTTAGGGTTAGGGTTAGGGTTAGGGTTAGGGTTAGGGTTAGGGTTAGGGTTAGGGTTAGGGTTAGGGTTAGGGTTAGGGTTAGGGTTAGGGTTAGGGTTAGGGTTAGGGTTAGGGTTAGGGTTAGGGTTAGGGTTAGGGTTAGGGTTAGGGTTAGGGTTAGGGTTAGGGTTAGGGTTAGGGTTAGGGTTAGGGTTAGGGTTAGGGTTAGGGTTAGGGTTAGGGTTAGGGTTAGGGTTAGGGTTAGGGTTAGGGTTAGGGTTAGGGTTAGGGTTAGGGTTAGGGTTAGGGTTAGGGTTAGGGTTAGGGTTAGGGTTAGGGTTAGGGTTAGGGTTAGGGTTAGGGTTAGGGTTAGGGTTAGGGTTAGGGTTAGGGTTAGGGTTAGGGTTAGGGTTAGGGTTAGGGTTAGGGTTAGGGTTAGGGTTAGGGTTAGGGTTAGGGTTAGGGTTAGGGTTAGGGTTAGGGTTAGGGTTAGGGTTAGGGTTAGGGTTAGGGTTAGGGTTAGGGTTAGGGTTAGGGTTAGGGTTAGGGTTAGGGTTAGGGTTAGGGTTAGGGTTAGGGTTAGGGTTAGGGTTAGGGTTAGGGTTAGGGTTAGGGTTAGGGTTAGGGTTAGGGTTAGGGTTAGGGTTAGGGTTAGGGTTAGGGTTAGGGTTAGGGTTAGGGTTAGGGTTAGGGTTAGGGTTAGGGTTAGGGTTAGGGTTAGGGTTAGGGTTAGGGTTAGGGTTAGGGTTAGGGTTAGGGTTAGGGTTAGGGTTAGGGTTAGGGTTAGGGTTAGGGTTAGGGTTAGGGTTAGGGTTAGGGTTAGGGTTAGGGTTAGGGTTAGGGTTAGGGTTAGGGTTAGGGTTAGGGTTAGGGTTAGGGTTAGGGTTAGGGTTAGGGTTAGGGTTAGGGTTAGGGTTAGGGTTAGGGTTAGGGTTAGGGTTAGGGTTAGGGTTAGGGTTAGGGTTAGGGTTAGGGTTAGGGTTAGGGTTAGGGTTAGGGTTAGGGTTAGGGTTAGGGTTAGGGTTAGGGTTAGGGTTAGGGTTAGGGTTAGGGTTAGGGTTAGGGTTAGGGTTAGGGTTAGGGTTAGGGTTAGGGTTAGGGTTAGGGTTAGGGTTAGGGTTAGGGTTAGGGTTAGGGTTAGGGTTAGGGTTAGGGTTAGGGTTAGGGTTAGGGTTAGGGTTAGGGTTAGGGTTAGGGTTAGGGTTAGGGTTAGGGTTAGGGTTAGGGTTAGGGTTAGGGTTAGGGTTAGGGTTAGGGTTAGGGTTAGGGTTAGGGTTAGGGTTAGGGTTAGGGTTAGGGTTAGGGTTAGGGTTAGGGTTAGGGTTAGGGTTAGGGTTAGGGTTAGGGTTAGGGTTAGGGTTAGGGTTAGGGTTAGGGTTAGGGTTAGGGTTAGGGTTAGGGTTAGGGTTAGGGTTAGGGTTAGGGTTAGGGTTAGGGTTAGGGTT
>NW_027251401.1:0-40000 GCF_044704955.1 Pristiophorus japonicus | reverse complement strand
ACAGTGCGGCACTCCCTCAGTACTGCCCCTCCGACAGTGCGGTCATCCCTCAGTACTGCCCCTCCGACAGTGCGGCGCTCCCTCAGTACTGCCCCTCCGACAGTGCGGCGCTCCCTCAGTACTGCCCCTCCGACAGTGCGGCGCTCCCTCAGTACTGCCCCTCCGACAGTGCGGCGCTCCCTCAGTACTGCCCCTCCGACAGTGCGGCGCTCCCTCAGTACTGCCCCGGGAGAACAGGCTCTCGACAGCAGGCAGAAGCCATCGAGGGCCACAGGAACGGCCGTTCACACCTCATCAACCCACAATGCGAGCAATCAACTACAAACTGAGAGAAGCTCAAGAGAGATCAGCCAGACGCAGCTCATTCTTTGCAAGCAGTCTGTGCTGGAGGTGTTGGGGTGGGCACTCATCAAGGGAATGTCGATTTCAGCAGGCTGTTTGCAGGAACTGTGAAGATACAGGGCATTTGGCCCGCATGTGCAAATAAACGGCAGCTCGGCTGGTATACGAATCGGATGGGTCGGAAAGCGGACCAGAAGATGGTGGGGACAGTACCCGGGACACCGATGTATAGCGGGTCAACACGATCAATGGCCGCTGCTCCTACGACAGGACCCCTCCTATAATGATGAGGGTCATACTCAACGGAATACCTGTCAACATGGAGCTGGATACGGGAGCGAGTCAATCTCTCATGGGCGCTCAACAATTTGAACAACTGTGGCCGCGTAAAAGAGACAGACCAAAACTCACAAGGGTCGACACCAAACTGAGGACCTATACAAAAGAAATCGTACCAGTCCTCGGCAGCGCCATGCTCTCTGTCACACACAAAGGGACAGTGAACCGACTTCCCCTGTGGATTGTCCCCGGAGACCCCCCAGCACTGCTGGGGAGAAGCTGGCTGGCAAAACTAAACTGGAAATGGGATGATGTTCACGCCATGTCATTCGAGGAACGGACCTCCTGCTCAACAGTTATAAAGCGATTTGAACATCTCTTTCAGCCAGGTGTGGGCACTTTCAAAGGGGCCAAAGTCAAAATCTACATCACACAGGATGCTAGACCGGTCCATCACAAGGCCAGAGCTGTACCCTATGTGATGAGGGAAAAGATTGAACACGAACTAGACAGGCTTCTGTGGGAAGGCATTATATCACCTGTGGAATTTAGCGACTGGGCAAGTCCCATCGGCCCAGTCATGAAGCCTGATGGATCTGTACGAATCTGTGGGGACTACAAATCTATCATAAACAGAGTCTCCCTACAGGACCAGTACCCGCTGCCCAGAGCGGAGGACTTATTTGCCACATTGGCTGGAGGTAAACCCTTCTCAAAATTAGACCTCACATCTGCGTGTATGACGCAAGAATTGACCGAGGAATCCAAGCTACTCACCACCATCAACACACATCGAGGCCTTTTCATGTACAATCGATGCCCATTCGGCATCAGGTCGGCAGCTGCCATATTCCAGCGCAACATGGAGAGTCTGCTCAAGTCCATCCCGGGGACGGTTGTATTTCAAGACGACATACTTATCACGGGCAGGGACACCGACTCCCATCTCCGTAATTTGGAGGAAGTACTAAAGCGGTTGGATCGGGTAGGCCTATGAGTCAAGAAATCCAAGTGCCTGTTTCTCGCACCCGATGTTGAATTTTTGGGCAGAAGGATTGCCGCTGATGGAATCCGCCCAACAGAGTCCAAAACAGAAGCAATTCGCCTGGCACCCAGGCCCCGGAATGTCTCAGAACTGCGCGCCTTTCTCGGGCTACTCAATTACTTTGGGAACTTTATGCAGAACTTTGAGCATGCTGCTGGAGCCTCTCCACATGCTACTCAGGAAGGGGTGCGATTGGTTTTGGGGGGACGCCCAGGAACACGCCTTCAATAAGGCACGCAACCTTCTGTGTTCCAACAGTGTTTTGGCTTTCTTTGATCCAGTAAAAAGCTAGTTCTGACATGCGATGCGTCAGCGTATGGGGTCGGGTGTGTTTTACAACATGTCAATAGTGCGGGTAAATTACAACCCATAGCTTATGCCTCCAGGTCACTTTCGCGGGCGGAGCGCAGGTACGGAATGGTGGAGAAGGAGGCGCTCGCGTGCGTGTACGGTGTCAAAAAGATGCACCAATACTTTTTCAGGACCAAGTTCGCGTTAGAAACCGACCACAAGCCCCTCACCTCCCTCCTATCCGAGAGCAAGGCAATAAACACCAACGCCTCGCCGCGAATTCAATGGTGGGCACTCATGCTGGCATCTTACGACTACACCATAAGGCACAGACCAGGCACAGACAACTGTGCCGACGCGCTCAGCAGGCTAGCCCTGGCGACCACGGAAGGGTCTGACGAACAGGACTGTGAGATAGTCATGGCAATCAATGCCTTTGAGTCCACAGGTTCGCCCATGACGGCTCGCCAAATCAGAGCCTGGACGGCCAGCGACCCCACGTTATCCTTAGTAAAAAGATGTGTCTTAACTGGTGACTGGGCAGAGGCTCGCGATGCCTGCCCCGAGGAATTAAAACCCTTTCACAAGCGCATGCATGAGCTGTCACTACAAGCAGACTGCCTGATGTGGGGCAGCCGAGTAGTCATGCCTCTGCGAGGCAGAGAGGCATTTGTCCGGGAGCTCCACCGCGAGCACCCGGGGATCGTCCTTATGAAGGCCATAGCCAGATCTCATGTCTGGTGGCCTGGCATTGACGTGGACTTGGAGCTCTGCGTCCGAAGGTGCACCATTTGTGCCCAACTCAGCAATGCCCCCAGGGAGCCTCCACTGAGCCCCTGGCCCTGGCCTACCAAACCGTGGTCGCGGGTGCACGTAGACTATGCGGGCCCATCCATGGGCAAAATGTTCCTCGTAGTTGTAGATGCATATTCAAAGTGGATCGAATGCACCATTTTAAACTCGAGCACAGCCTCCACTACTGTGGAGAGCCTCACAACCATGTTTGCAACGCACGGAATCCCTGACATATTGGTCAGTGACAATGGTCCGTGCTTCACCAGCGCAGAATTTCATGACTTTACAATTGATCACGGCATAAATCACGTCAAGATGGCACCGTTCAAGCCGGCCTCCAATGGCCAGGCGGAGAGAGCAGTGCAAATCATTAAACAAGGCATGCTTAAAATCCAAGGTCCCACGCTGCAGGGTCGCCTGTCGCGACTGCTGCTGGCATACAGATCTCGTCTGCACTCACTGACTGGGATCCCCCCCGCGCAACTGTTGATGAAAAGGACTTTAAAAACAAGGCTCTCATTAACCCTCCCAGACATGCTCGAAATCGTTGAGGCAAAGCGCCGTAAGCTGACTGAGTACCATGACAGAAATTCGATGGGGAGATGGAATGAGATAGGGGACAAAGTGTTTGTACTAAACTATGGCAGGGGTCCCAAATGGCTTGTAGGGACAGTAACGGGCAAGGAAGGAAACAGGCTACTGGTAGTACAAATGGACAATGGCAAAACCTGCCGGAGGCATGTAGACCAAGTCAAAAGCAGATTTACCAACAGCACTGCGGAACCAGAGGCAGACTACAATGTGGAACTCGCACCACACCTGGTGGACAGACAGAGGGAAGAACCTGAGGAAAGGGCAATCCCAACAGACAGCCCAGGAGAGTCAACAACAATCACACCAATCCCAACAGACAGCCCAGGCGAGTCAACAACAATCACACCAATCCCAACAGACAGCCCAGGCGAGATACCAGCAACCACACCCAAAGAAAAACAGACACCAAGGCAAACAACTGAACCACAACTCAGACGCTCCATGCGAGAGCGTAGACCACCTGAGAGACTGAACCTATAAAGACAACAAGACCTTGGGGGAGGGTGATGTCATGTATCTTACATTATTATATATAACTGTATCCTAACATGCTATACATGACTGTAATAAGATATGACCTGTAACCACCAGCATACCTTACCACCAGGGGTGCACTTGCAAGAGACAGGTATATAAGGACAGGTCTTGGGCAGGTGCAGCATTCCAGAGCTGTGAAATAAAAGGTGCAAGTCCAGAGTGACCTTGACTTCACTACATGCCTCGTGTGAATATGTACTGAGGGGACAGGACTTTACACTGTATCTAACCCCCTGTACCTGCCCTGAGAGTGTTTGATGGGACAGTGTAGAGGGAGCTTTACACTGTATCTAACCCCCTGTACCTGCCCTGGGAGTGTTTGATGGGACAGTGTGGAGGGAGCTTTAGTCTGTATCTAACCCCCTGTACCTGCCCTGGGAGTGTTTGATGGCACAGTGTAGAGGGAGCTTTACTCCGTATCTAACCCCGTGCTGTACCTGCCCTGGGAGTGTTTGATGGAACAGTGTAGAGGGAGCTTTACTCTGTATCTAACCCCGTGCTGTACCTGCCCTGGGAGTGTTTGATGGGACAGTGTAGAGGGAGCTTTACTCTGTATCTAACCCCCTGTACCTGCCCTGGGAGTGTTTGATGGGACAGTGTAGAGGGAGCTTTACTCTGTATCTAACCCCCTGTACCTGCCCTGGGAGTGTTTGATGGGTCAGTGTAGAGGGAGCTTTACTCTGTATCTAACCCCGTGCTGTACCTGCCCTGGGAGTGTTTGATGGGACAGTGTAGAGGGAGCTTTACTCTGTATCTAACCCCCTGTACCTGCCCTGGGAGTGTTTGATGGAACAGTGTAGAGGGAGCTTTACTCTGTATCTAACCCCGTGCTGTACCTGCCCTGGGAGTGTTTGATGGGACAGTGTAGAGGGAGCTTTACTCTGTATCTAACCCCCTGTACCTGCCCTGGGAGTGTTTGATGGGACAGTGTAGAGGGAGCTTTACTCTGTATCTAACCCCCTGTACCTGCCCTGGGAGTGTTTGATGGGACAGTGTAGAGGGAGCTTTACTCTGTATCTAACCCCCTGTACCTGCCCTGGGAGTGTTTGATGGGACAGTGTAGAGGGAGCTTTACTCTGTATCTAACCCCCTGTACCTGCCCTGGGAGTGTTTGATGGGACAGTGTAGAGGGAGCTTTACTCTGTATCTAACCCCGTGCTGTACCAGCCCTGGGAGTGTTTGATGGGACAGTGTAGAGGGAGCTTTACTCTGTATCTAACCCCCTGTACCTGCCCTGGGAGTGTTTGATGGCACAGTGTAGAGGGAGTTTTACTCTGTATCTAACCCCGTGCTGTACCTGCCCTGGGAGTGTTTGATGGGACAGTGTAGCGGGAGCTTTACTCTGCATCTAACCCCCTGTACCTGCCCTGGGAGTGTTTGATGGGACAGTGCAGAGGGAGCTTTACTCAGTATCTAACCCCGTGCTGTACCTGCCCTGGGAGTGTTTGATGGGACAGTGTAGAGGGAGCTTTACTCTGTATCTAACCCCGTGCTGTACCTGCCCTGGGAGTGTTTGATGGGACAGTGTAGAGGGAGCTTTACTCTGTATCTAACCCCCTGTACCTGCCCTGGGAGTGTTTGATGGGACAGTGTAGAGGGAGCTTTACTCTGTATCTAACACCGTGCTGTACCTGCCCTGGGAGTGTTTGATGGGACAGTGTAGAGGGAGCTCTACTCTGTATCTAACCCCCTGTACCTGCCCTGGGAGTGTTTGATGGGACAGTGTAGAGGGAGATTTACTCTGTATCTAACCCCGTGTACCTGCCCTGGGAGTGTTTGATGGGACAGTGTAGAGGGAGCTTTACTCTGTATCTAACCCCCTGTACCTGCCCTGGGAGTGTTTGATGGGACAGTGTAGAGGGAGCTTTACTCTGTATCTAACCCCCTGTACCTGCCCTGGGAGTGTTTGATGTGACAGTGTAGAGGGAGCTTTACTCTGTATCTAACCCAGTGCTGTACCTGCCCTGGGAGTGTTTGATGGCACAGTGTAGAGGGAGCTTTACTCTGTATCTAACCCCGTGCTGTACCTGCCCTGGGAGTGTTTGATGGGACAGTGTAGAGGGAGCTTTACTCTGTATCTAACCCCGTGCTGCACCTGCCCTGGGAGTGTTTGATGGGACAGTGTAGAGGGAGCTTTACTCAGTATCTAACCCCCTGCACCTGCCCTGGGAGTGTTTGATGGGACAGTGTAGAGGGAGCTTTACTCTGTATCGAACCCCGTGCTGCACCTGCCCTGGGAGTGTTTGATGGGACAGTGTAGAGGGAGCTTTACTCTGTATCTAACCCCGTGCTGTACCTGCCCTGGGAGTGTTTGATGGGACAGTGTAGAGGGAGCTTTACTCAGTATCTAACCCCGTGCTGTACCTGCCCTGGGAGTGTTTGATGGGACAGTGTAGAGGGAGCTCTACTCTGTATCTAACCCCCTGCACCTGGCCTGGGAGTGTTTGATGGGACAGTGTAGAGGGAGCTTTACTCTGTATCTAAGCCCCTGTACCTGCCCTGGGAGTGTTTGATGGGACAGTGTAGAGGGAGCTTTACTCTGAATCTAACCCACTGTACCTGCCCTGGGAGTGTTTGATGGGACAGTGTAGAGGGAGCTTTACTCTGTATCTAACCCACTGTACCTGCCCTGGGAGTGTGAGATGGGACAGTGTAGAGGGAGCTTTACTCTGTATCTAACCCACTGTACCTGCCCTGGGAGTGTGTAATGGGATAGTGTAGAGGGAGCTTTACTCTGTATCTAACCCACTGTACCTGCCCTGGGAGTGTGTGATGGGACAGTGTAGAGGGAGCTTTACTCTGTATCTAACCCCGTGCTGTACCTGCCCTGGGAGTGTTTGATGGGACAGTGTAGAGGGAGCTTTACTCTGTATCTAACCCCCTTTATGTGCCCTGGGAGTGTGTGATGGGACAGTGTAGAGGGAGCTTTACTCTGTATCTAACCCCCTGTACCTGCCCTGGGAGTGTTTGATGGGACAGTGTAGAGGGAGCTTTACTCTGTATCTAACCCCCTGTACCTGCCCTGGGAGTGTTTGATGGGACAGTGTAAAGGGAGCTTTACTCTGTATCTAACCCCCTGTACCTGCCCTGGGAGTGTTTGATGGGACAGTGTAGAGGGAGCTTTACTCTGTATCTAACCCTGTGCTGTACCTGCCCTGGGAGTGTTTGATGGGACAGTGTAGAGGGAGCTTTACTCTGTATCTAACCCCCTGTACCTGCCCTGGGAGTGTTTGATGGGACAGTGTAGAGGGAGCTTTACACTGTATCTAACCCCCTGTACCTGCCCTGGGAGTGTTTGATGGGACAGTGTAGAGGGAGCTTTACTCTGTATCTAGCCCCCTGTACCTGCCCTGGGAGTGTTTGATGGGACAGTGTAGAGGGAGCTTTACTCTGTATTTAACCCCGTGCTGTACCTGCACTGGGAGTGTTTGATGGGACAGTGTAGAGGGAGCTTTACTCTGTATCTAACCCAGTGCTGTACCTGCCCTGGGAGTGTTTGATGGGACAGTGTAGAGGGAGCTTTACTCTGTATCTAACCCCCTGTACCTGCCCTGGAAGTGTTTGATGGGACAGTGTAGAGGGAGCTTTACTCTGTATCTAACCCAGTGCTGTACCTGCCCTGGGAGTGTTTGATGGGATAGTGTAGAGGGAGCTTTACTCTGTATCTAACCCAGTGCTGTACCTGCCCTGGGAGTGTTTGATGGGACAGTGTAGAGGGAGCTTTACTCTGTATCTAACCCCCTGTACCTGCCCTGGGAGTGTTTGATGGGACAGTGGAGAGGGAGCTTTATTCTGTATCTAACCCCCTGTACCTGCCCTGGGAGTGTTTGATGGGACAGTGTAGAGGGAGCTTTACTCTGTATCTAACCCCGTGCTGTCCCTGCCCTGGGAGTGTTTGATGGGACAGTGTAGAGGGAGCTTTATTCTGTATCTAACCCCCTGTACCTGCCCTGGGAGTGTTTGATGGGACAGTGTAGAGGGAGCTTTACTCTGTATCTAACCCCCTGTACCTGCCCTGGGAGTGTTTGATGGGACAGTGTAGAGGGAGCTTTACTCTGTATCTAACCCCGTGCTGTCCCTGCCCTGGGAGTGTTTGATGGGACAGTGTAGAGGGAGCTTTACTCTGTATCTAACCCCGTGCTGTACCTGCCCTGGGAGTGTTTGATGGGACAGTGTAGAGGGAGCTTTACTCAGTATCTAACCCCGTGCTGTACCTGCCCTGGGAGTGTTTGATGGGACAGTGTAGAGGGAGCTCTACTCTGTATCTAACCCCCTGCACCTGGCCTGGGAGTGTTTGATGGGACAGTGTAGAGGGAGCTTTACTCTGTATCTAAGCCCCTGTACCTGCCCTGGGAGTGTTTGATGGGACAGTGTAGAGGGAGCTTTACTCTGAATCTAACCCACTGTACCTGCCCTGGGAGTGTTTGATGGGACAGTGCAGAGGGAGCTTTACTCTGTATCTAACCCACTGTACCTGCCCTGGGAGTGTGAGATGGGACAGTGTAGAGGGAGCTTTACTCTGTATCTAACCCTCTGTACCTGCCCTGGGAGTGTGTGATGGGATAGTGTAGAGGGAGCTTTACTCTGTATCTAACCCACTGTACCTGCCCTGGGAGTGTGTGATGGGACAGTGTAGAGGGAGCTTTACTCTGTATCTAACCCCGTGCTGTACCTGCCCTGGGAGTGTTTGATGGGACAGTGTAGAGGGAGCTTTACTCTGTTTCTAACCCCCTGTACCTGCCCTGGGAGTGTTTGATGGGACAGTGTAGAGGGAGCTTTACTCTGTATCTAACCCCCTTTACGTGCCCTGGGAGTGTGTGATGGGACAGTGTAGAGGGAGCTTTACTCTGTATCTAACCCCCTGTACCTG
The DNA here is from genome assembly GCF_044704955.1 of Pristiophorus japonicus. Taxonomy (NCBI): domain Eukaryota; kingdom Metazoa; phylum Chordata; class Chondrichthyes; family Pristiophoridae; genus Pristiophorus; species Pristiophorus japonicus. The sequence continues at coordinate 31,247 of NW_027251401.1, read as the reverse complement.
CCCTGGGAGTGTTTGATGGGACAGTGTAGAGGGAGCTTTACTCTGTATCTAACCCCCTGTACCTGCCCTGGGAGTGTTTGATGGGACAGTGTAGAGGGAGCTCTACTCTCTATCTAACCCCCTGTACCTGCCCTGGGAGTGTTTGATGGGACAGTGTAGAGGGAGCTTTACTCTGTATCTAACCCCCTGTACCTGCCCTGGGAGTGTTTGATGGGACAGTGTAAAGGGAGCTTTACTCTGTATCTAACCCCCTGTACCTGCCCTGGGAGTGTTTGATGGGACAGTGTAGAGGGAGCTTTACTCTGTATCTAACCCTGTGCTGTACCTGCCCTGGGAGTGTTTGATGGGACAGTGTAGAGGGAGCTTTACTCTGTATCTAACCCCCTGTACCTGCCCTGGGAGTGTTTGATGGGACAGTGTAGAGGGAGCTTTACACTGTATCTAACCCCCTGTACCTGCCCTGGGAGTGTTTGATGGGACAGTGTAGAGGGAGCTTTACTCTGTATCTAGCCCCCTGTACCTGCCCTGGGAGTGTTTGATGGGACAGTGTAGAGGGAGCTTTACTCTGTATTTAACCCCGTGCTGTACCTGCACTGGGAGTGTTTGATGGGACAGTGTAGAGGGAGCTTTACTCTGTATCTAACCCAGTGCTGTACCTGCCCTGGGAGTGTTTGATGGGACAGTGTAGAGGGAGCTTTACTCTGTATCTAACCCCCTGTACCTGCCCTGGAAGTGTTTGATGGGACAGTGTAGAGGGAGCTTTACTCTGTATCTAACCCAGTGCTGTACCTGCCCTGGGAGTGTTTGATGGGATAGTGTAGAGGGAGCTTTACTCTGTATCTAACCCAGTGCTGTACCTGCCCTGGGAGTGTTTGATGGGACAGTGTAGAGGGAGCTTTACTCTGTATCTAACCCCCTGTACCTGCCCTGGGAGCGTTTGATGGGACAGTGTAGAGGGAGCTTTACTCTGTATCTAACCCCCTGTACCTGCCCTGGGAGTGTTTGATGGGACAGTGGAGAGGGAGCTTTATTCTGTATCTAACCCCCTGTACCTGCCCTGGGAGTGTTTGATGGGACAGTGTAGAGGGAGCTTTACTCTGTATCTAACCCCGTGCTGTCCCTGCCCTGGGAGTGTTTGATGGGACAGTGTAGAGGGAGCTTTATTCTGTATCTAACCCCCTGTACCTGCCCTGGGAGTGTTTGATGGGACAGTGTAGAGGGAGCTTTACTCTGTATCTAACCCCCTGTACCTGCCCTGGGAGTGTTTGATGGGACAGTGTAGAGGGAGCTTTACTCTGTATCTAACCCCGTGCTGTCCCTGCCCTGGGAGTGTTTGATGGGACAGTGTAGAGGGAGCTTTACTCTGTATCTAACCCCGTGCTGTACCTGCCCTGGGAGTGTTTGATGGGACAGTGTAGAGGGAGCTTTACTCAGTATCTAACCCCGTGCTGTACCTGCCCTGGGAGTGTTTGATGGGACAGTGTAGAGGGAGCTCTACTCTGTATCTAACCCCCTGCACCTGGCCTGGGAGTGTTTGATGGGACAGTGTAGAGGGAGCTTTACTCTGTATCTAAGCCCCTGTACCTGCCCTGGGAGTGTTTGATGGGACAGTGTAGAGGGAGCTTTACTCTGAATCTAACCCACTGTACCTGCCCTGGGAGTGTTTGATGGGACAGTGTAGAGGGAGCTTTACTCTGTATCTAACCCACTGTACCTGCCCTGGGAGTGTGAGATGGGACAGTGTAGAGGGAGCTTTACTCTGTATCTAACCCACTGTACCTGCCCTGGGAGTGTGTGATGGGATAGTGTAGAGGGAGCTTTACTCTGTATCTAACCCACTGTACCTGCCCTGGGAGTGTGTGATGGGACAGTGTAGAGGGAGCTTTACTCTGTATCTAACCCCGTGCTGTACCTGCCCTGGGAGTGTTTGATGGGACAGTGTAGAGGGAGCTTTACTCTGTTTCTAACCCCCTGTACCTGCCCTGGGAGTGTTTGATGGGACAGTGTAGAGGGAGCTTTACTCTGTATCTAACCCCCTTTACGTGCCCTGGGAGTGTGTGATGGGACAGTGTAGAGGGAGCTTTACTCTGTATCTAACCCCCTGTACCTGCCCTGGGAGTGTTTGATGGGACAGTGTAGAGGGAGCTTTACTCTGTATCTAACCCCCTGTACCTGCCCTGGGAGTGTTTGATGGGACAGTGTAGAGGGAGCTCTACTCTCTATCTAACCCCCTGTACCTGCCCTGGGAGTGTTTGATGGGACAGTGTAGAGGGAGATTTACTCTGTATCTAAACCCGTGTACCTGCCCTGGGAGTGTTTGATGGGACAATGTAGAGGGAGCTTTACTCTGTATCTAACCCCCTGTACCTGCCCTGGGTGTGTGTGATGGGACAGTGTAGAGGGAGCTTTACTCTGTATCTAACCCCGTGCTGTACCTGCCCTGGGAGTGTTTGATGGGACAGTGTAGAGGGAGCTTTACTCTGTATCTAACCCCCTGTACCTGCCCTGGGAGTGTTTGATGGGACAGTGTAGAGGGAGCTTTACTCTGAATCTAACCCCCTGTACCTGCCCTGGGAGTGTTTGATGGGACAGTGTAGAGGGAGCTTTACTCTGTATCTAACCCTGTGCTGTACCTGCCCTGGGAGTGTTTGATGGGACAGTGTAGAGGGAGCTTTACTCTGTATCTAACCCCATGCTGTACCTGCCCTGGGAGTGTTTGATGGGACAGTGTAGAGGGAGCTTTACTCTGTATCTAACCCCCTGTACCTGCCCTGGGAGTGTTTGATGGGACAGTGTAGAGGGAGCTTTACTCTGTATCTAGCCCCCTGTACCTGCCCTGGGAGTGTTTGATGGGACAGTGTAGAGGGAGCTTTACTCTGTATTTAACCCCGTGCTGTACCTGCACTGGGAGTGTTTGATGGGACAGTGTAGAGGGAGCTTTACTCTGTATCTAACCCAGTGCTGTACCTGCCCTGGGAGTGTTTGATGGGACAGTGTAGAGGGAGCTTTACTCTGTATCTAACCCCCTGTACCTGCCCTGGAAGTGTTTGATGGGACAGTGTAGAGGGAGCTTTACTCTGTATCTAACCCAGTGCTGTACCTGCCCTGGGAGTGTTTGATGGGATAGTGTAGAGGGAGCTTTACTCTGTATCTAACCCAGTGCTGTACCTGCCCTGGGAGTGTTTGATGGGACAGTGTAGAGGGAGCTTTACTCTGTATCTAACCCCCTGTACCTGCCCTGGGAGCGTTTGATGGGACAGTGTAGAGGGAGCTTTACTCTGTATCTAACCCCCTGTACCTGCCCTGGGAGTGTTTGATGGGACAGTGGAGAGGGAGCTTTATTCTGTATCTAACCCCCTGTACCTGCCCTGGGAGTGTTTGATGGGACAGTGTAGAGGGAGCTTTACTCTGTATTTAACCCCGTGCTGCATCTGCCCTGCGAGTGTTTAATGGGACAGTGTAGAGGGAGCGTTACTCTGTATCTAACCCAGTGCTGTACCTGCCCTGGGAGTGTTTGATGGGACAGTGTAGAGGGAGCTTTACTCTGTATCTAACCCCCTGTACCTGCCCTGGGAGCGTTTGATGGGACAGTGTAGAGGGAGCTTTACTCTGCATCTAACCCCCTGTACCTGCCCTGGGAGTGTTTGATGGGACAGTGTAGAGGGAGCTTTATTCTGTATCTAACCCCCTGTACCTGCCCTGGGAGTGTTTGATGGGACAGTGTAGAGGGAGCTTTACTCTGTATCTAACCCCGTGCTGTCCCTGCCCTGGGAGTGTTTGATGGGACAGTGTAGAGGGAGCTTTATTCTGTATCGAACCCCCTGTACCTGCCCTGGGAGTGTTTGATGGGACAGTGTAGAGGGAGCTTTACTCTGTATCTAACCCCCTGTACCTGCCCTGGGAGTGTTTGATGGGACAGTGTAGAGGGAGCTTTACTCTGTATCCAACCCCCTGTACCTGCCCTGGGAGTGTTTGATGGGACAGTGTAGAGGGAGCTTTGCTCTGTATTTAACCCCATGCTGTATCTGCCCTGGGAGTGTTTGATGGGACAGTGTAGAGCGAGCTTTACTCTGTATTTAACCCCCTCTACCTGCCCTGGGAGTGTTTGATGGGACAGTGTAGAGGGAGCTTTACTCTGTATTTAACCCCGTGCTGTATCTGCCCTGGGAGTGTTTGATGGGACAGTGTAGAGGGAGCTTTACTCTGTATTTAACCCCGTGCTGTACCTGCCCTGGGAGTGTGTGATGGGACAGTGTAGAGGGAGCTTTACTCTGTATCTATCCCCCTGTACCTGCCCTGGGAGTGTTTGATGGGACAGTGTGGAGGGAGCTTTACTCTGTATCTAACCCCGTGTTGTACCTGCCCTGGGAGTGTTTGATGGGACAGTGTAGAGGGAGCTTTACTCTGTATCTAACCCCCTGTACCTGCCCTGGGAGTGTTTGATGGGACAGTGTAGAGGGAGCTTTACTCTGTATCTAACCCCGTGCTGTACATGCCCTGGGAGTGTTTGATGGGACAGTGTAGAGGGAGCTTTACTCTGTATCTAACCCCCTTTACCTGCCCTGGGAGTGTTTGATGGGACAGTGTAGAGGGAGCTTTACTCTGTATCTAACCCTGACTATACCTGCCCTGGGAGTGTTTGATGGGACAGTGTAGAGGGAGCTTTACTCTGTATCTAACCCCCTGTACCTTCCCTGGGAGTGTTTGATGGGACAGTGTAGAGGGAGCTTTACTCTGTATCTAACCCCCTGTACCTGCCCTGGGAGTGTTTGATGCGACAGTGTAGAGGGAGCTTTACTCTGTATCTAACCCCCTGTACCTGCCCTGGGAGTGTTTGATGGGACAGTGTAGAGGGAGCTTTACTCTGTATCTAGCCCCCTGTACCTGCCCTGGGAGTGTTTGATGGGACAGTGTAGAGCGAGCTTTACTCTGTATTTAACCCCGTGCTGTATCTGCCCTGGGAGTGTTTGATGGGACAGTGTAGAGGGAGCTTTACTCTGTATTTAACCCCGTGCTGTACCTGCCCTGGGAGTGTGTGATGGGACAGTGTAGAGGGAGCTTTACTCTGTATCTATCCCCCTGTACCTGCCCTGGGAGTGTTTGATGGGACAGTGTAGAGGGAGCTTTACTCTGTATCTAACCCAGTGCTGTTCCTGCCCTGGGAGTGTTTGATGGGACAGTGTAGAGGGAGCTTTACTCTGTATCTAACCCCCTGTACCTGCCCTGGGAGTGTTTGATGGGACAGTGTAGAGGGAGCTTTACTCTGTATCTAACCCCGTGCTGTACATGCCCTGGGAGTGTTTGATGGGTCAGTGTAGAGGGAGCTTTACTCTGTATCTAACCCAGTGCTGTACCTGCCCTGGGAGTGTTTGATGGGACAGTGTAGAGGGAGCTTTACTCTGTATCTAACCCTGTGCTATACCTGCCCTGGGAGTGTTTGATGGGACAGTGTAGAGGGAGCTTTACTCTGTATCTAACCCCGTGTTGTACCTGCCCTGGGAGTGTTTGATGGGACAGTGTAGAGGGAGCTTTACTCTCTATCTAACCCCCTGTACCTGCCCTGGGAGTGTTTGATGGGACAGTGTAGAGGGAGCTTTACTCTGTATCTAACCCCCTGTACCTGCCCTGGGAGTGTTTGATGGGACAGTGTAGAGGGAGCTTTACTCTGTATCTAGCCCCCTGTACCTGCCCTGGGAGTGTTTGATGGGACAGTGTAGAGGGAGCTTTACTCTGTATTTAACCCCGTGCTGTACCTGCACTGGGAGTGTTTGATGGGACAGTGTAGAAGGAGCTTTACTCTGTATCTAACCCAGTGCTGTACCTGCCCTGGGAGTGTTTGATGGGACAGTGTAGAGGGAGCTTTACTCTGTATCTAACCCCCTGTACCAGCCCTGGAAGTGTTTGATGGGACAGTGTCGAGGGAGCTTTACTCTGTATCTAGCCCCCTGTACCTGCCCTGGGACTGTTTGATGGGACAGTGTAGAGGGAGCTTTACTCAGTATCTAAGCCCCTGTACCTGCCCTGGGAGTGTTTGATGGGACAGTGCAGAGGGAGCTTTACTCAGTATCTAACCCAGTGCTGTACCTGCCCTGGGAGTGTTTGATGGGACAGTGTAGGGGGAGCTTTACTCTGTATCTAACCCCCTGTACCTGCCCTGGGAGTGTTTGATGGGACAGTGTAGAGGGAGCTTTACTCTGTATCTAACCCCCTGTATCTGCCCTGGGAGTGTTTGATGGGACAGTGCAGAGGGAGCTTTACTCAGTATCTAACCCCGTGCTGTACCTGCCCTGGGAGTGTTTGATGGCACAGTGTAGAGGGAGCTTTATTCTGTATCTAACCCCGTGCTGTACCTGCCCTGGGAGTGTTTGATGGGACAGTGTAGAGGGAGCTTTACTCAGTATCTAACCCCGTGCTGTACCTGCCCTGGGAGTGTTTGATGGGACAGTGTAGAGGGAGCTCTACTCTGTATCTAACCCCCTGCACCTGGCCTGGGAGTGTTTGATGGGACAGTGTAGAGGGAGCTTTACTCTGTATCTGAGCCCCTGTACCTGCCCTGGGAGTGTTTGATGGGACAGTGTAGAGGGAGCTTTACTCTGAATCTAACCCACTGTACCTGCCCTGGGAGTGTTTGATGGGACAGTGTAGAGGGAGCTTTACTCTGTATCTAACCCACTGTACCTGCCCTGGGAGTGTGAGATGGGACAGTGTAGAGGGAGCTTTACTCTGTATCTAACCCACTGTACCTGCCCTGGGAGTGTGTGATGGGATAGTGTAGAGGGAGCTTTACTCTGTATCTAACCCACTGTACCTGCCCTGGGAGTGTGTGATGGGACAGTGTAGAGGGAGCTTTACTCTGTATCTAACCCCGTGCTGTACCTGCCCTGGGAGTGTTTGATGGGACAGTGTAGAGGGAGCTTTACTCTGTTTCTAACCCCCTGTACCTGCCCTGGGAGTGTTTGATGGGACAGTGTAGAGGGAGCTTTACTCTGTATCTAACCCCCTTTACGTGCCCTGGGAGTGTGTGATGGGACAGTGTAGAGGGAGCTTTACTCTGTATCTAACCCCCTGTACCTGCCCTGGGAGTGTTTGATGGGACAGTGTAGAGGGAGCTTTACTCTGTATCTAACCCCCTGTACCTGCCCTGGGAGTGTTTGATGGGACAGTGTAGAGGGAGCTCTACTCTCTATCTAACCCCCTGTACCTGCCCTGGGAGTGTTTGATGGGACAGTGTAGAGGGAGATTTACTCTGTATCTAACCCCGTGTACCTGCCCTGGGAGTGTTTGATGGGACAATGTAGAGGGAGCTTTACTCTGTATCTAACCCCCTGTACCTGCCCTGGGTGTGTGTGATGGGACAGTGTAGAGGGAGCTTTACTCTGTATCTAACCCCGTGCTGTACCTGCCCTGGGAGTGTTTGATGGGACAGTGTAGAGGGAGCTTTACTCTGTATCTAACCCCCTGTACCTGCCCTGGGAGTGTTTGATGGGACAGTGTAGAGGGAGCTTTACTCTGAATCTAACCCCCTGTACCTGCCCTGGGAGTGTTTGATGGGACAGTGTAGAGGGAGCTTTACTCTGTATCTAACCCTGTGCTGTACCTGCCCTGGGAGTGTTTGATGGGACAGTGTAGAGGGAGCTTTACTCTGTATCTAACCCAGTGCTGTACCTGCCCTGGGAGTGTTTGATGGGACAGTGTAGAGGGAGCTTTACTCTGTATCTAACCCCCTGTACCTGCCCTGGGAGTGTTTGATGGGACAGTGTAGAGGGAGCTTTACTCTGTATCTAGCCCCCTGTACCTGCCCTGGGAGTGTTTGATGGGACAGTGTAGAGGGAGCTTTACTCTGTATTTAACCCCGTGCTGTACCTGCACTGGGAGTGTTTGATGGGACAGTGTAGAGGGAGCTTTACTCTGTATCTAACCCAGTGCTGTACCTGCCCTGGGAGTGTTTGATGGGACAGTGTAGAGGGAGCTTTACTCTGTATCTAACCCCCTGTACCTGCCCTGGAAGTGTTTGATGGGACAGTGTAGAGGGAGCTTTACTCTGTATCTAACCCAGTGCTGTACCTGCCCTGGGAGTGTTTGATGGGATAGTGTAGAGGGAGCTTTACTCTGTATCTAACCCAGTGCTGTACCTGCCCTGGGAGTGTTTGATGGGACAGTGTAGAGGGAGCTTTACTCTGTATCTAACCCCCTGTACCTGCCCTGGGAGCGTTTGATGGGACAGTGTAGAGGGAGCTTTACTCTGTATCTAACCCCCTGTACCTGCCCTGGGAGTGTTTGATGGGACAGTGGAGAGGGAGCTTTATTCTGTATCTAACCCCCTGTACCTGCCCTGGGAGTGTTTGATGGGACAGTGTAGAGGGAGCTTTACTCTGTATCTATCCCCGTGCTGTCCCTGCCCTGGGAGTGTTTGATGGGACAGTGTAGAGGGAGCTTTATTCTGTATCTAACCCCCTGTACCTGCCCTGGGAGTGTTAACATAGAAACATAGAAACATAGAAAATAGGTGCAGGAGTAGGCCATTCGGCCCTTCTAGCCTGCACCGCCATTCAATGAGTTCATGGCTGAACATTCAACTTCAGTACCCCATTCCTGCTTTCTCGCCATACCCCTTGATCCCCCTAGCAGTAAGGACCTCATCTAACTCCTTTTTGAATATATTTAGTGAATTGGCCTCAACAACTTTCTGTGGTAGAGAATTCCATAGGTTCACCACTCTCTGGGTGAAGAAGTTCCTCCGCATCTCGGTCCTAAATGGCTTACCCCTTATCCTTAGACTGTGACCCCTGGTTCTGGACTTCCCCAACATTGGGAACATTCTTCCTGCATCTAACCTGTCTAACCCCGTCAGAATTTTATATGTTTCTATGAGGTCCCCTCTCATTCTTCTGAACTCCAGTGAATACAAGCCCAGTTGATCCAGTCTTTCTTGATAGGTCAGTCCCGCCATCCCGGGAATCAGTCTGGTGAACCTTCGCTGCACTCCCTCAATAGCAAGAATGTCCTTCCTCAGGTTAGGAGACCAAAACTGTACACAATACTCCAGGTGTGGCCTCACCAATGCCCTGTACAACTGTAGCAACACCTCCCTGCCCCTGTACTCAAATCCCCTTGCTATGAAGGCCAACATGCCATTTGCTTTCTTAACCGCCTGCTGCACCTGCATGCCAACCTTCAATGACTGATGTACCATGACACCCAGGTCTCTATGCACCTCCCCTTTTCCTAATCTGTCACCATTCAGATAATAGTCTGTCTCTCTGTTTTTACCACCAAAGTGGATAACCTCACATTTATCCACATTATACTTCATCTGCCATGCATTATACTTCATCTGCCATACTTCATCTGTACCTGCCCTGGGAGTGTTTGATGGGACAGTGTAGAGGGAGCTTTACTCTGTATCTAACCCCCTGTACCTGCCCTGGGAGTGTTTGATGGGACAGTGTAGAGGGAGCTTTACTCTGTATCCAACCCCCTGAACCTGCCCTGGGAGTGTTTGATGGGAGAGTGTAGAGGGAGCTTTGCTCTGTATTTAACGCCGTGCTGTATCTGCCCTGGGAGTGTTTGATGGGACAGTGTAGAGCGAGCTTTACTCTGTATTTAACCCCCTGTACCTGCCCTGGGAGTGTTTGATGGGACAGTGTAGAGGGAGCTTTACTCTGTATTTAACCCCGTGCTGCATCTGCCCTGGGAGTGTTTGATGGGACAGTGTAGAGGGAGCTTTACTCTGTATCTAACCCAGTGCTGTACCTGCCCTGGGAGTGTTTGATGGGACAGTGTAGAGGGAGCTTTACTCTGTATCTAACCCCCTGTACCTGCCCTGGGAGCGTTTGATGGGACAGTGTAGAGGGAGCTTTACTCTGCATCTAACCCCCTGTACCTGCCCTGGGAGTGTTTGATGGGACAGTGTAGAGGGAGCTTTATTCTGTATCTAACCCCCTGTACCTGCCCTGGGAGTGTTTGATGGGACAGTGTAGAGGGAGCTTTACTCTGTATCTAACCCCGTGCTGTCCCTGCCCTGGGAGTGTTTGATGGGACAGTGTAGAGGGAGCTTTATTCTGTATCGAACCCCCTGTACCTGCCCTGGGAGTGTTTGATGGGACAGTGTAGAGGGAGCTTTACTCTGTATCTAACCCCCTGTACCTGCCCTGGGAGTGTTTGATGGGACAGTGTAGAGGGAGCTTTACTCTGTATCCAACCCCCTGTACCTGCCCTGGGAGTGTTTGATGGGACAGTGTAGAGGGAGCTTTGCTCTGTATTTAACCCCATGCTGTATCTGCCCTGGGAGTGTTTGATGGGACAGTGTAGAGCGAGCTTTACTCTGTATTTAACCCCCTCTACCTGCCCTGGGAGTGTTTGATGGGACAGTGTAGAGGGAGCTTTACTCTGTATTTAACCCCGTGCTGTATCTGCCCTGGGAGTGTGTGATGGGACAGTGTAGAGGGAGCTTTACTCTGTATCTATCCCCCTGTACCTGCCCTGGGAGTGTTTGATGGGACAGTGTAGAGGGAGCTTTACTCTGTATCTAACCCCGTGTTGTACCTGCCCTGGGAGTGTTTGATGGGACAGTGTAGAGGGAGCTTTACTCTGTATCTAACCCCCTGTACCTGCCCTGGGAGTGTTTGATGGGACAGTGTAGAGGGAGCTTTACTCTGTATCTAACCCCGTGCTGTACATGCCCTGGGAGTGTTTGATGGGACAGTGTAGAGGGAGCTTTACTCTGTATCTAACCCCCTTTACCTGCCCTGGGAGTGTTTGATGGGACAGTGTAGAGGGAGCTTTACTCTGTATCTTACCCTGACTATACCTGCCCTGGGAGTGTTTGATGGGACAGTGTAGAGGGAGCTTTACTCTGTATCTAACCCCCTGTACCTGCCCTGGGAGTGTTTGATGGGACAGTGTAGAGGGAGCTTTACTCTGTATCTAACCCCCTGTACCTGCCCTGGGAGTGTTTGATGCGACAGTGTAGAGGGAGCTTTACTCTGTATCTAACCCCCTGTACCTGCCCTGGGAGTGTTTGATGGGACAGTGTAGAGGGAGCTTTACTCTGTATCTAGCCCCGTGCTGTACCTGCCCTGGGAGTGTTTGATGGGACAGTGTAGAGGGAGCTTTACTCTGTATTTAACCCCGTGCTGTACCTGCACTGGGAGTGTTTGATGGGACAGTGTAGAAGGAGCTTTACTCTGTATCTAACCCAGTGCTGTACCTGCCCTGGGAGTGTTTGATGGGACAGTGTAGAGGGAGCTTTACTCTGTATCCAACCCCCTGTACCTGCCCTGGGAGTGTTTGATGGGACAGTGTAGAGGGAGCTTTGCTCTGTATTTAACCCCGTGCTGTATCTGCCCTGGGAGTGTTTGATGGGACAGTGTAGAGCGAGCTTTACTCTGTATTTAACCCCGTGCTGTATCTGCCCTGGGAGTGTTTGATGGGACAGTGTAGAGGGAGCTTTACTCTGTATTTAACCCCGTGCTGTACCTGCCCTGGGAGTGTGTGATGGGACAGTGTAGAGGGAGCTTTACTCTGTATCTATCCCCCTGTACCTGCCCTGGGAGTGTTTGATGGGACAGTGTAGAGGGAGCTTTACTCTGTATCTAACCCCGTGTTGTACCTGCCCTGGGAGTGTTTGATGGGACAGTGTAGAGGGAGCTTTACTCTGTATCTAACCCCCTGTACCTGCCCTGGGAGTGTTTGATGGGACAGTGTAGAGGGAGCTTTACTCTGTATCTAACCCCGTGCTGTACATGCCCTGGGAGTGTTTGATGGGTCAGTGTAGAGGGAGCTTTACTCTGTATCTAACCCAGTGCTGTACCTGCCCTGGGAGTGTTTGATGGGACAGTGTAGAGGGAGCTTTACTCTGTATCTAACCCTGTGCTATACCAGCCCTGGGAGTGTTTGATGGGACAGTGTAGAGGGAGCTTTACTCTGTATCTAACCCCGTGTTGTACCTGCCCTGGGAGTGTTTGATGGGACAGTGTAGAGGGAGCTTTACTCTCTATCTAACCCCCTGTACCTGCCCTGGGAGTGTTTGATGGGACAGTGTAGAGGGAGCTTTACTCTGTATCTAACCCCCTGTACCTGCCCTGGGAGTGTTTGATGGGACAGTGTAGAGGGAGCTTTACTCTGTATCTAGCCCCCTGTACCTGCCCTGGGACTGTTTGATGGGACAGTGTAGAGGGAGCTTTACTCAGTATCTAACCCCCTGTACCTGCCCTGGGAGTGTTTGATGGGACAGTGCAGAGGGAGCTTTACTCAGTATCTAACCCAGTGCTGTACCTGCCCTGGGAGTGTTTGATGGGACAGTGTAGGGGGAGCTTTACTCTGTATCTAACCCCCTGTACCTGCCCTGGGAGTGTTTGATGGGACAGTGTAGAGGGAGCTTTACTCTGTATCTAACCCCCTGTATCTGCCCTGGGAGTGTTTGATGGGACAGTGCAGAGGGAGCTTTACTCAGTATTTAACCCCGTGCTGTACCTGCCCTGGGAGTGTTTGATGGCACAGTGTAGAGGGAGCTTTACTCTGTATCTAACCCCGTGCTGTACCTGCCCTGGGAGTGTTTGATGGGACAGTGTAGAGGGAGCTTTACTCTGTATCTAACCCCCTGTACCTGCCCTGGCAGTGTTTGATGGGACAGTGTAGAGGGAGCTTTACTCTGTATCTAACCCCGTGCTGTACCTGCCCTGGGAGTGTTTGATGGGACAGTGTAGAGGGAGCTCTACTCTGTATCTAACCCCCTGTACCTGCCCTGGGAGTGTTTGATGGGACAGTGCAGAGGGAGATTTACTCTGTATCTAACCCCGTATACCTGCCCTGGGAGTGTTTGATGGGACAGTGTAGAGGGAGCTTTACTCTGTATCTAACCCCCTGTACCTGCCCTGGGAGTGTTTGATGGGACAGTGTCGAGGGAGCTTTACTCTGTATCTAACCCCCTGTACCTGCCCTGGGAGTGTTTGATGTGACAGTGTAGAGGGAGCTTTACTCTGTATCTAACCCAGTGCTGTACCTGCCCTGGGAGCGTTTGATGGCACAGTGTAGAGGGAGCTTTACTCTGTATCTAACCCCGTGCTGTACCTGCCCTGGGAGTGTTTGATGGGACAGTGTAGAGGGAGCTTTACTCTGTATCTAACCCCCTGTACCTGCCCTGGGACTGTTTGATGGGACAGTGTAGAGGGAGCTTTACTCAGTATCTAACCCCCTGTACCTGCCCTGGGAGTGTTTGATGGTACAGTGTAGAGGGAGCTTTACTCTGTATCTAACCCCGTGCTGCACCTGCCCTGGGAGTGTTTGATGGGACAGTGTAGAGGGAGCTTTACTCTGTATCTAACCCCGTGCTGTACCTGCCCTGGGAGTGTTTGATGGGACAGTGTAGAGGGAGCTTTACTCAGTATCTAACCCCGTGCTGTACCTGCCCTGGGAGTGTTTGATGGGACAGTGTAGAGGGAGCTCTACTCTGTATCTAACCCCCTGTACCTGCCCTGGGAGTGTTTGATGGGACAGTGTAGAGGGAGATTTACTCTGTATCTAACCCCGTGTACCTGCCCTGGGAGTGTTTGATGGGACAGTGTAGAGGGAGCTTTACTCTGTATCTAACCCCCTGTACCTGCCCTGGGAGTGTTTGATGGGACAGTGTAGAGGGAGCTTTACTCTGTATCTAACCCCCTGTACCTGCCCTGGGAGTGTTTGATGTGACAGTGTAGAGGGAGCTTTACTCTGTATCTAACCCAGTGCTGTACCTGCCCTGGGAGTGTTTGATGGCACAGTGTAGAGGGAGCTTTGCTCTGTATCTAACCCCGTGCTGTACCTGCCCTGGGAGTGTTTGATGGGACAGTGTAGAGGGAGCTTTACTCTGTATCTAACCCCCTGTACCTGCCCTGGGAGTGTTTGATGGGACAGTGTAGAGGGAGCTTTACTCAGTATCTAACCCCCTGTACCTGCCCTGGGAGTGTTTGATGGGACAGTGTAGAGGGAGCTTTACTCTGTATCTAACCCCGTGCTGCACCTGCCCTGGGAGTGTTTGATGGGACAGTGTAGAGGGAGCTTTACTCTGTATCTAACCCCGTGCTGTACCTGCCCTGGGAGTGTTTGATGGGACAGTGTAGAGGGAGCTTTACTCAGTATCTAACCCCGTGCTGTACCTGCCCTGGGAGTGTTTGATGGGACAGTGTAGAGGGAGCTTTACTCTGTATCTAACCCCCTGTACCTGCCCTGGGAGTGTTTGATGGGACAGTGTAGAGGGAGCTTTACTCAGTATCTAACCCCCTGTACCTGCCCTGGGAGTGTTTGATGGGACAGTGTAGAGGGAGCTTTACTCTGTATCTAACCCCGTGCTGCACCTGCCCTGGGAGTGTTTGATGGGACAGTGTAGAGGGAGCTTTACTCTGTATCTAACCCCCTGTACCTGCCCTGGGAGTGTTTGATGGGACAGTGTAGAGGGAGCTTTACTCTGTATCTAACCCCGTGCTGTACATGCCCTGGGAGTGTTTGATGGGACAGTGTAGAGGGAGCTTTACTCTGTATCTAACCCCCTTTACCTGCCCTGGGAGTGTTTGATGGGACAGTGTAGAGGGAGCTTTACTCTGTATCTAACCCTGACTATACCTGCCCTGGGAGTGTTTGATGGGACAGTGTAGAGGGAGCTTTACTCTGTATCTAACCCCCTGTACCTGCCCTGGGAGTGTTTGATGGGACAGTGTAGAGGGAGCTTTACTCTGTATCTAACCCCCTGTACCTGCCCTGGGAGTGTTTGATGCGACAGTGTAGAGGGAGCTTTACTCTGTATCTAACCCCCTGTACCTGCCCTGGGAGTGTTTGATGGGACAGTGTAGAGGGAGCTTTACTCTGTATTTAACCCCCTGTACCTGCCCTGGGAGTGTTTGATGGGACAGTGTAGAGGGAGCTTTACTCTGTATCTAGCCCCCTGTACCTGCCCTGGGAGTGTTTGATGGGACAGTGTAGAGGGAGCTTTACTCTGTATTTAACCCCGTGCTGTACCTGCACTGGGAGTGTTTGATGGGACAGTGTAGAAGGAGCTTTACTCTGTATCTAACCCAGTGCTGTACCTGCCCTGGGAGTGTTTGATGGGACAGTGTAGAGGGAGCTTTACTCTGTATCCAACCCCCTGTACCTGCCCTGGGAGTGTTTGATGGGACAGTGTAGAGGGAGCTTTGCTCTGTATTTAACCCCGTGCTGTATCTGCCCTGGGAGTGTTTGATGGGACAGTGTAGAGCGAGCTTTACTCTGTATTTAACCCCCTGTACCTGCCCTGGGAGTGTTTGATGGGACAGTGTAGAGGGAGCTTTACTCTGTATTTAACCCCGTGCTGTATCTGCCCTGGGAGTGTTTGATGGGACAGTGTAGAGGGAGCTTTACTCTGTATTTATCCCCGTGCTGTACCTGCCCTGGGAGTGTGTGATGGGACAGTGTAGAGGGAGCTTAACTCTGTATCTATCCCCCTGTACCTGCCCTGGGAGTGTTTGATGGGACAGTGTATAGGGAGCTTTACTCTGTATCTAACCCAGTGTTGTACCTGCCCTGGGAGTGTTTGATGGGACAGTGTAGAGGGAGCTTTACTCTGTATCTAACCCCCTGTACCTGCCCTGGGAGTGTTTGATGGGACAGTGTAGAGGGAGCTTTACTCTGTATCTAACCCCGTGCTGTACATGCCCTGGGAGTGTTTGATGGGACAGTGTAGAGGGAGCTTTACTCTGTATCTAACCCAGTGCTGTACCTGCCCTGGGAGTGTTTGATGGGACAGTGTAGAGGGAGCTTTACTCTGTATCTAACCCTGTGCTATACCTGCCCTGGGAGTGTTTGATGGGACAGTGTAGAGGGAGCTTTACTCTGTATCTAACCCCCTGTACCTGCCCTGGGAGTGTTTGATGGGACAGTGTAGAGGGAGCTTTACTCTCTATCTAAACCCCCTGTACCTGCCCTGGGAGTGTTTGATGGGACAGTGTAGAGGGAGCTTTACTCTGTATCTAGCCCCCTGTACCTGCCCTGGGAGTGTTTGATGGGACAGTGTAGAGGTAGCTTTACTCTGTATCTAGCCCCCTGTACCTGCCCTGGGAGTGTTTGATGGGACAGTGTAGAGGGAGCTTTACTCTGTATTTAACCCCGTGCTGTACCTGCACTGGGAGTGTTTGATGGGACAGTGTAGAAGGAGCTTTACTCTGTATCTAACCCAGTGCTGTACCTGCCCTGGGAGTGTTTGATGGGACAGTGTAGAGGGAGCTTTACTCTGTATCTAACCCCCTGTACCAGCCCTGGAAGTGTTTGATGGGACAGTGTCGAGGGAGCTTTACTCTGTATCTAACCCCCTGTACCTGCCCTGGGACTGTTTGATGGGACAGTGTAGAGGGAGCTTTACTCAGTATCTAACCCCATGCTGTACCTGCCCTGGGAGTGTTTGATGGGACAGTGTAGAGGGAGCTTTACTCTGTATCTAACCCCCTGTACCTGCCCTGGGAGTGTTTGATGGGACAGTGCAGAGGGAGCTTTACTCAGTATCTAACCCCGTGCTGTACCTGCCCTGGGAGTGTTTGATGGCACAGTGTAGAGGGAGCTTTACTCTGTATCTAACCCCGTGCTGTACCTGCCCTGGGAGTGTTTGATGGGACAGTGTAGAGGGAGCTTTACTCTGTATCTAACCCCCTGTACCTGCCCTGGCAGTGTTTGATGGGACAGTGTAGAGGGAGCTTTACTCTGTATCTAACCCCGTGCTGTACCTGCCCTGGGAGTGTTTGATGGGACAGTGTAGAGGGAGCTCTACTCTGTATCTAACCCCCTGTACCTGCCCTGGGAGTGTTTGATGGGACAGTGCAGAGGGAGATTTACTCTGTATCTAACCCCGTGTACCTGCCCTGGGAGTGTTTGATGGGACAGTGTAGAGGGAGCTTTACTCTGTATCTAACCCCCTGTACCTGCCCTGGGAGTGTTTGATGGGACAGTGTCGAGGGAGCTTTACTCTGTATCTAACCCCCTGTACCTGCCCTGGGAGTGTTTGATGTGACAGTGTAGAGGGAGCTTTACTCTGTATCTAACCCAGTGCTGTACCTGCCCTGGGAGTGTTTGATGGCACAGTGTAGAGGGATCTTTACTCTGTATCTAACCCCGTGCTGTACCTGCCCTGGGAGTGTTTGATGGGACAGTGTAGAGGGAGCTTTACTCTGTATCTAACCCCCTGTACCTGCCCTGGGACTGTTTGATGGGACAGTGTAGAGGGAGCTTTACTCAGTATCTAACCCCCTGTACCTGCCCTGGGAGTGTTTGATGGGACAGTGTAGAGGGAGCTTTACTCTGTATCTAACCCCCTGTACCTGCCCTGGGAGTGTTTGATGGGACAGTGTAGAGGGAGCTTTACTCTGTATCTAACCCCCTGTACCTGCCCTGGGAGTGTTTGATGTGACAGTGTAGAGGGAGCTTTACTCTGTATCTAACCCAGTGCTGTACCTGCCCTGGGAGTGTTTGATGGCACAGTGTAGAGGGAGCTTTACTCTGTATCTAACCCCGTGCTGTACCTGCCCTGGGAGTGTTTGATGGGACAGTGTAGAGGGAGCTTTACTCTGTATCTAACCCCCTGTACCTGCCCTGGGAGTGTTTGATGGGACAGTGTAGAGGGAGCTTTACTCAGTATCTAACCCCCTGTACCTGCCCTGGGAGTGTTTGATGGGACAGTGTAGAGGGAGCTTTACTCTGTATCTAACCCCGTGCTGCACCTGCCCTGGGAGTGTTTGATGGGACAGTGTAGAGTGAGCTTTACTCTGTATCTAACCCCGTGCTGTACCTGCCCTGGGAGTGTTTGATGGGACAGTGTAGAGGGAGCTTTACTCAGTATCTAACCCCGTGCTGTACCTGCCCTGGGAGTGTTTGATGGGACAGTGTAGAGGGAGCTTTATTCTGTATCTAACCCCCTGTACCTGCCCTGGGAGTGTTTGATGGGACAGTGTAGAGGGAGCTCTACTCTGTATCTAACCCCCTGTACCTGGCCTGGGAGTGTTTGATGGGACAGTGTAGAGGGAGCTTTACTCTGTATCTAAGCCCCTGTACCTGCCCTGGGAGTGTTTGATGGGACAGTGTAGAGGGAGCTTTACTCTGAATCTAACCCACTGTACCTGCCCTGGGAGTGTTTGATGGGACAGTGTAGAGGGAGCTTTACTCTGTATCTAACCCACTGTACCTGCCCTGGGAGTGTTTGATGGGACAGTGTAGAGGGAGCTTTACTCTGTATCTAACCCCCTGTACCTGCCCTGGGAGTGTTTGATGGGACAGTGTAGAGGGAGCTCTACTCTCTATCTAACCCCCTGTACCTGCCCTGGGAGTGTTTGATGGGACAGTGTAGAGGGAGATTTACTCTGTATCTAACCCCGTGTACCTGCCCTGGGAGTGTTTGATGGGACAATGTAGAGGGAGCTTTACTCTGTATCAAACCCCCTGTACCTGCCCTGGGTGTGTGTGATGGGACAGTGTAGAGGGAGCTTTACTCTGTATCTAACCCCGTGCTGTACCTGCCCTGGGAGTGTTTGATGGGACAGTGTAGAGGGAGCTTTACTCTGTATCTAACCCCCTGTACCTGCCCTGGGAGTGTTTGATGGGACAGTGTAGAGGGAGCTTTACTCTGTATCTAACCCCCTGTACCTGCCCTGGGAGTGTTTGATGGGACAGTGTAGAGGGAGCTCTACTCTGTATCTAACCCCCTGTACCTGCCCTGGGAGTGTTTGATGGGACAGTGTAGAGGGAGCTTTACTCTGTATCTAACCCCCTGTACCTGCCCTGGGAGTGTTTGATGGGACAGTGTAGAGGGAGCTTTACTCTGTATCTAACCCTGTGCTGTACCTGCCCTGGGAGTGTTTGATGGGACAGTGTAGAGGGAGCTTTACTCTGTATCTAACCCCCTGTACCTGCCCTGGGAGTGTTTGATGGGACAGTGTAGAGGGAGCTTTACTCTGTATCTAACCCCCTGTACCTGCCCTGGGAGTGTTTGATGGGACAGTGTAGAGGGAGCTTCACTCTGTATCTAGCCCCCTGTACCTGCCCTGGGAGTGTTTGATGGGACAGTGTAGAGGGAGCTTTACTCTGTATTTAACCCCGTGCTGTACCTGCACTGGGAGTGTTTGATGGGACAGTGTAGAGGGAGCTTTACTCTGTATCTAACCCAGTGCTGTACCTGCCCTGGGAGTGTTTGATGGGACAGTGTAGAGGGAGCTTTACTCTGTATCTAACCCCCTGTACCTGCCCTGGAAGTGTTTGATGGGACAGTGTAGAGCGCGCTTTACTCTGTATCTAACCCCCTGTACCTGGCCTGGGAGTGTTTGATGGGACAGTGTAGAGGGAGCTTTACTCTGTATCTAAGCCCCTGTACCTGCCCTGGGAGTGTTTGATGGGACAGTGTAGAGGGAGCTTTACTCTGAATCTAACCCACTGTACCTGCCCTGGGAGTGTTTGATGGGACAGTGTAGAGGGAGCTTTACTCTGTATCTAACCCACTGTACCTGCCCTGGGAGTGTTTGATGGGACAGTGTAGAGGGAGCTTTGCTCTGTATCTAACCCCCTGTACCTGCCCTGGGAGTGTTTGATGGGACAGTGTAGAGGGAGCTCTACTCTCTATCTAACCCCCTGTACCTGCCCTGGGAGTGTTTGATGGGACAGTGTAGAGGGAGATTTACTCTGTATCTAACCCCGTGTACCTGCCCTGGGAGTGTTTGATGGGACAATGTAGAGGGAGCTTTACTCTGTATCAAACCCCCTGTACCTGCCCTGGGTGTGTGTGATGGGACAGTGTAGAGGGAGCTTTACTCTGTATCTAACCCCGTGCTGTACCTGCCCTGGGAGTGTTTGATGGGACAGTGTAGAGGGAGCTTTACTCTGTATCTAACCCCCTGTACCTGCCCTGGGAGTGTTTGATGGGACAGTGTAGAGGGAGCTTTACTCTGTATCTAACCCCCTGTACCTGCCCTGGGAGTGTTTGATGGGACAGTGTAGAGGGAGCTCTACTCTGTATCTAACCCCCTGTACCTGCCCTGGGAGTGTTTGATGGGACAGTGTAGAGGGAGCTTTACTCTGTATCTAACCCCCTGTACCTGCCCTGGGAGTGTTTGATGGGACAGTGTAGAGGGAGCTTTACTCTGTATCTAACCCTGTGCTGTACCTGCCCTGGGAGTGTTTGATGGGACAGTGTAGAGGGAGCTTTACTCTGTATCTAACCCCCTGTACCTGCCCTGGGAGTGTTTGATGGGACAGTGTAGAGGGAGCTTTACTCTGTATCTAACCCCCTGTACCTGCCCTGGGAGTGTTTGATGGGACAGTGTAGAGGGAGCTTCACTCTGTATCTAGCCCCCTGTACCTGCCCTGGGAGTGTTTGATGGGACAGTGTAGAGGGAGCTTTACTCTGTATTTAACCCCGTGCTGTACCTGCACTGGGAGTGTTTGATGGGACAGTGTAGAGGGAGCTTTACTCTGTATCTAACCCAGTGCTGTACCTGCCCTGGGAGTGTTTGATGGGACAGTGTAGAGGGAGCTTTACTCTGTATCTAACCCCCTGTACCTGCCCTGGAAGTGTTTGATGGGACAGTGTAGAGCGCGCTTTACTCTGTATCTAACCCAGTGCTGTACCTGCCCTGGGAGTGTTTGATGGGACAGTGTAGAGGGAGCTTTACTCTGTATCTAACCCAGTGCTGTACCTGCCCTGGGAGTGTTTGATGGGACAGTGTAGAGGGAGCTTTACTCTGTATCTAACCCCCTGTACCTGCCCTGGGAGTGTTTGATGGGACAGTGTAGAGGGAGCTTTACTCTGTATCTAACCCCCTGTACC
The DNA here is from genome assembly GCF_044704955.1 of Pristiophorus japonicus. Lineage (NCBI taxonomy): Eukaryota > Metazoa > Chordata > Chondrichthyes > Pristiophoridae > Pristiophorus > Pristiophorus japonicus. The sequence continues at coordinate 10,441 of NW_027251401.1, read as the reverse complement.
TGCCCTGGGACTGTTTGATGGGACAGTGTAGAGGGAGCTTTAATCTGTATCCAACCCCCTGTACCTGCCCTGGGAGTGTTTGATGGGACAGTGTAGAGGGAGCTTTACTCTGTATCTAACCCCGTGCTGTACCTGCACTGGAAGTGTTTGATGGGACAGTGTAGAAGGAGCTTTACTCTGTATCTAACCCAGTGCTGTACCTGCCCTGGGAGTGTTTGATGGGACAGTGTAGAGGGAGCTTTACTCTGTATCTAACCCCCTGTACCTGCCCTGGAAGTGTTTGATGGGACAGTGTAGAGGGAGCTTTACTCTGTATCTAACCCCCTGTACCTGCCCTGGGAGTGTTTGATGGGACAGTGTAGAGGGAGCTTTACTCTGTATCTAACCCAGTGCTGTACCTGCCCTGGGAGTGTTTGATGGGACAGTGTAGAGGGAGCTTTACTCTGTATCTAACCCCCTGTACCTGCCCTGGAAGTGTTTGATGGGACAGTGTAGAGGGAGCTTTACTCTGTATCTAACCCCCTGTACCTGCCCTGGGAGTGTTTGATGGGACAGTGTAGAGGGAGCTTTACTCTGTATCTAACCCTGTGCTGTACCTGCCCTGGGAGTGTTTGATGGGACAGTGTAGAGGGAGCTTTACTCTGTATCTAACCCCCTGTACCTGCCCTGGGAGTGTTTGATGGGACAGTGTAGAGGGAGCTTTACTCTGTATCTAACCCCCTGTACCTGCCCTGGGAGTGTTTGATGGGACAGTGTAGAGGGAGCTTCACTCTGTATCTAGCCCCCTGTACCTGCCCTGGGAGTGTTTGATGGGACAGTGTAGAGGGAGCTTTACTCTGTATTTAACCCCGTGCTGTACCTGCACTGGGAGTGTTTGATGGGACAGTGTAGAGGGAGCTTTACTCTGTATCTAACCCAGTGCTGTACCTGCCCTGGGAGTGTTTGATGGGACAGTGTAGAGGGAGCTTTACTCTGTATCTAACCCCCTGTACCTGCCCTGGAAGTGTTTGATGGGACAGTGTAGAGCGCGCTTTACTCTGTATCTAACCCCCTGTACCTGGCCTGGGAGTGTTTGATGGGACAGTGTAGAGGGAGCTTTACTCTGTATCTAAGCCCCTGTACCTGCCCTGGGAGTGTTTGATGGGACAGTGTAGAGGGAGCTTTACTCTGAATCTAACCCACTGTACCTGCCCTGGGAGTGTTTGATGGGACAGTGTAGAGGGAGCTTTACTCTGTATCTAACCCACTGTACCTGCCCTGGGAGTGTTTGATGGGACAGTGTAGAGGGAGCTTTACTCTGTATCTAACCCCCTGTACCTGCCCTGGGAGTGTTTGATGGGACAGTGTAGAGGGAGCTCTACTCTCTATCTAACCCCCTGTACCTGCCCTGGGAGTGTTTGATGGGACAGTGTAGAGGGAGATTTACTCTGTATCTAACCCCGTGTACCTGCCCTGGGAGTGTTTGATGGGACAATGTAGAGGGAGCTTTACTCTGTATCAAACCCCCTGTACCTGCCCTGGGTGTGTGTGATGGGACAGTGTAGAGGGAGCTTTACTCTGTATCTAACCCCGTGCTGTACCTGCCCTGGGAGTGTTTGATGGGACAGTGTAGAGGGAGCTTTACTCTGTATCTAACCCCCTGTACCTGCCCTGGGAGTGTTTGATGGGACAGTGTAGAGGGAGCTTTACTCTGTATCTAACCCCCTGTACCTGCCCTGGGAGTGTTTGATGGGACAGTGTAGAGGGAGCTCTACTCTGTATCTAACCCCCTGTACCTGCCCTGGGAGTGTTTGATGGGACAGTGTAGAGGGAGCTTTACTCTGTATCTAAGCCCCTGTACCTGCCCTGGGAGTGTTTGATGGGACAGTGTAGAGGGAGCTTTACTCTGTATCTAACCCTGTGCTGTACCTGCCCTGGGAGTGTTTGATGGGACAGTGTAGAGGGAGCTTTACTCTGTATCTAACCCCCTGTACCTGCCCTGGGAGTGTTTGATGGGACAGTGTAGAGGGAGCTTTACTCTGTATCTAACCCCCTGTACCTGCCCTGGGAGTGTTTGATGGGACAGTGTAGAGGGAGCTTCACTCTGTATCTAGCCCCCTGTACCTGCCCTGGGAGTGTTTGATGGGACAGTGTAGAGGGAGCTTTACTCTGTATTTAACCCCGTGCTGTACCTGCACTGGGAGTGTTTGATGGGACAGTGTAGAGGGAGCTTTACTCTGTATCTAACCCAGTGCTGTACCTGCCCTGGGAGTGTTTGATGGGACAGTGTAGAGGGAGCTTTACTCTGTATCTAACCCCCTGTACCTGCCCTGGAAGTGTTTGATGGGACAGTGTAGAGCGCGCTTTACTCTGTATCTAACCCAGTGCTGTACCTGCCCTGGGAGTGTTTGATGGGACAGTGTAGAGGGAGCTTTACTCTGTATCTAACCCAGTGCTGTACCTGCCCTGGGAGTGTTTGATGGGACAGTGTAGAGGGAGCTTTACTCTGTATCTAACCCCCTGTACCTGCCCTGGGAGTGTTTGATGGGACAGTGTAGAGGGAGCTTTACTCTGTATCTAACCCCCTGTACCTGCCCTGGGACTGTTTGATGGGACAGTGTAGAGGGAGCTTTAATCTGTATCCAACCCCCTGTACCTGCCCTGGGAGTGTTTGATGGGACAGTGTAGAGGGAGCTTTACTCTGTATCTAACCCCGTGCTGTACCTGCACTGGAAGTGTTTGATGGGACAGTGTAGAAGGAGCTTTACTCTGTATCTAACCCAGTGCTGTACCTGCCCTGGGAGTGTTTGATGGGACAGTGTAGAGGGAGCTTTACTCTGTATCTAACCCCCTGTACCTGCCCTGGAAGTGTTTGATGGGACAGTGTAGAGGGAGCTTTACTCTGTATCTAACCCCCTGTACCTGCCCTGGGAGTGTTTGATGGGACAGTGTAGAGGGAGCTTTACTCTGTATCTAACCCAGTGCTGTACCTGCCCTGGGAGTGTTTGATGGGACAGTGTAGAGGGAGCTTTACTCTGTATCTAACCCCCTGTACCTGCCCTGGAAGTGTTTGATGGGACAGTGTAGAGGGAGCTTTACTCTGTATCTAACCCCCTGTACCTGCCCTGGGAGTGTTTGATGGGACAGTGTAGAGGGAGCTTTACTCTGTATCTAACCCCCTGTACCTGCCCTGGAAGTGTTTGATGGGACAGTGTAGAGGGAGCTTTACTCTGTATCTAACCCCCTGTACCTGCCCTGGGAGTGTTTGATGGGACAGTGTAGAGGTAGCTTTACTCTGTATCTAACCCCCTGTACCTGCCCTGGGAGTGTTTGATGGGGACAGTGTAAAGGGAGCTTTACTCTGTATCTAACCCCCTGTACCTGCCCTGGGAGTGTTTGATGGGACAGTGTAGAGGGAGCTTTACTCTGTATCTAACCCCGTGCTGTACCTGCACTGGAAGTGTTTGATGGGACAGTGTAGAAGGAGCTTTACTCTGTATCTAACCCAGTGCTGTACCTGCCCTGGGAGTGTTTGATGGGACAGTGTAGAGGGAGCTTTACTCTGTATCTAACCCCCTGTACCTGCCCTGGAAGTGTTTGATGGGACAGTGTCGAGGGAGCTTTACTCTGTATCTAACCCCCTGTACCTGCCCTGGGAGTGTTTGATGGGACAGTGTAGAGGGAGCTTTACTCTGTATCTAACCCAGTGCTGTACCTGCCCTGGGAGTGTTTGATGGGACAGTGTAGAGGGAGCTTTACTCTGTATCTAACCCCCTGTACCTGCCCTGGAAGTGTTTGATGGGACAGTGTAGAGGGAGCTTTACTCTGTATCTAACCCCCTGTACCTGCCCTGGGAGTGTTTGATGGGACAGTGTAGAGGGAGCTTTACTCTGTATCTAACCCCCTGTACCAGCCCTGGAAGTGTTTGATGGGACAGTGTAGAGGGAGCTTTACTCTGTATCTAACCCCCTGTACCTGCCCTGGGAGTGTTTGATGGGACAGTGTAGAGGGAGCTTTACTCTGTATCTAACCCCCTGTACCTGCCCTGGGAGTGTTTGATGGGGACAGTGTAAAGGGAGCTTTACTCTGTATCTAACCCCCTGTACCTGCCCTGGGAGTGTTTGATGGGACAGTGTAGGGGGAGCTTTACTCTGTATCTAACCCCCTGTACCTGCCCTGGGAGTGTTTGATGGGACAGTGTAGAGGGAGCTTTACTCTGTATCTAACCCAGTGCTGTACCTGCCCCGGGAGTGTTTGATGGGACAGTGTAGAGGGAGCTTTACTCTGTATCTAACCCCCTGTACCTGCCCTGGGAGTGTTTGATGGGACAGTGTAGAGGGAGCTTTACTCTGTATTTAACCCCGTGCTGTACCTGCACTGGGAGTGTTTGATGGGACAGTGTAGAGGGAGCTTTACTCTGTATCTAACCCAGTGCTGTACCTGCCCTGGGAGTGTTTGATGGGACAGTGTAGAGGGAGCTTTACTCTGTATCTAACCCCCTGTACCTGCCCTGGAAGTGTTTGATGGGACAGTGTAGAGCGCGCTTTACTCTGTATCTAACCCCCTGTACCTGGCCTGGGAGTGTTTGATGGGACAGTGTAGAGGGAGCTTTACTCTGTATCTAAGCCCCTGTACCTGCCCTGGGAGTGTTTGATGGGACAGTGTAGAGGGAGCTTTACTCTGAATCTAACCCACTGTACCTGCCCTGGGAGTGTTTGATGGGACAGTGTAGAGGGAGCTTTACTCTGTATCTAACCCACTGTACCTGCCCTGGGAGTGTTTGATGGGACAGTGTAGAGGGAGCTTTACTCTGTATCTAACCCCCTGTACCTGCCCTGGGAGTGTTTGATGGGACAGTGTAGAGGGAGCTCTACTCTCTATCTAACCCCCTGTACCTGCCCTGGGAGTGTTTGATGGGACAGTGTAGAGGGAGATTTACTCTGTATCTAACCCCGTGTACCTGCCCTGGGAGTGTTTGATGGGACAATGTAGAGGGAGCTTTACTCTGTATCAAACCCCCTGTACCTGCCCTGGGTGTGTGTGATGGGACAGTGTAGAGGGAGCTTTACTCTGTATCTAACCCCGTGCTGTACCTGCCCTGGGAGTGTTTGATGGGACAGTGTAGAGGGAGCTTTACTCTGTATCTAACCCCCTGTACCTGCCCTGGGAGTGTTTGATGGGACAGTGTAGAGGGAGCTTTACTCTGTATCTAACCCCCTGTACCTGCCCTGGGAGTGTTTGATGGGACAGTGTAGAGGGAGCTCTACTCTGTATCTAACCCCCTGTACCTGCCCTGGGAGTGTTTGATGGGACAGTGTAGAGGGAGCTTTACTCTGTATCTAACCCCCTGTACCTGCCCTGGGAGTGTTTGATGGGACAGTGTAGAGGGAGCTTTACTCTGTATCTAACCCTGTGCTGTACCTGCCCTGGGAGTGTTTGATGGGACAGTGTAGAGGGAGCTTTACTCTGTATCTAACCCCCTGTACCTGCCCTGGGAGTGTTTGATGGGACAGTGTAGAGGGAGCTTTACTCTGTATCTAACCCCCTGTACCTGCCCTGGGAGTGTTTGATGGGACAGTGTAGAGGGAGCTTCACTCTGTATCTAGCCCCCTGTACCTGCCCTGGGAGTGTTTGATGGGACAGTGTAGAGGGAGCTTTACTCTGTATTTAACCCCGTGCTGTACCTGCACTGGGAGTGTTTGATGGGACAGTGTAGAGGGAGCTTTACTCTGTATCTAACCCAGTGCTGTACCTGCCCTGGGAGTGTTTGATGGGACAGTGTAGAGGGAGCTTTACTCTGTATCTAACCCCCTGTACCTGCCCTGGAAGTGTTTGATGGGACAGTGTAGAGCGCGCTTTACTCTGTATCTAACCCAGTGCTGTACCTGCCCTGGGAGTGTTTGATGGGACAGTGTAGAGGGAGCTTTACTCTGTATCTAACCCAGTGCTGTACCTGCCCTGGGAGTGTTTGATGGGACAGTGTAGAGGGAGCTTTACTCTGTATCTAACCCCCTGTACCTGCCCTGGGAGTGTTTGATGGGACAGTGTAGAGGGAGCTTTACTCTGTATCTAACCCCCTGTACCTGCCCTGGGACTGTTTGATGGGACAGTGTAGAGGGAGCTTTAATCTGTATCCAACCCCCTGTACCTGCCCTGGGAGTGTTTGATGGGACAGTGTAGAGGGAGCTTTACTCTGTATCTAACCCCGTGCTGTACCTGCACTGGAAGTGTTTGATGGGACAGTGTAGAAGGAGCTTTACTCTGTATCTAACCCAGTGCTGTACCTGCCCTGGGAGTGTTTGATGGGACAGTGTAGAGGGAGCTTTACTCTGTATCTAACCCCCTGTACCTGCCCTGGAAGTGTTTGATGGGACAGTGTAGAGGGAGCTTTACTCTGTATCTAACCCCCTGTACCTGCCCTGGGAGTGTTTGATGGGACAGTGTAGAGGGAGCTTTACTCTGTATCTAACCCAGTGCTGTACCTGCCCTGGGAGTGTTTGATGGGACAGTGTAGAGGGAGCTTTACTCTGTATCTAACCCCCTGTACCTGCCCTGGAAGTGTTTGATGGGACAGTGTAGAGGGAGCTTTACTCTGTATCTAACCCCCTGTACCTGCCCTGGGAGTGTTTGATGGGACAGTGTAGAGGGAGCTTTACTCTGTATCTAACCCCCTGTACCTGCCCTGGAAGTGTTTGATGGGACAGTGTAGAGGGAGCTTTACTCTGTATCTAACCCCCTGTACCTGCCCTGGGAGTGTTTGATGGGACAGTGTAGAGGTAGCTTTACTCTGTATCTAACCCCCTGTACCTGCCCTGGGAGTGTTTGATGGGGACAGTGTAAAGGGAGCTTTACTCTGTATCTAACCCCCTGTACCTGCCCTGGGAGTGTTTGATGGGACAGTGTAGAGGGAGCTTTACTCTGTATCTAACCCCGTGCTGTACCTGCACTGGAAGTGTTTGATGGGACAGTGTAGAAGGAGCTTTACTCTGTATCTAACCCAGTGCTGTACCTGCCCTGGGAGTGTTTGATGGGACAGTGTAGAGGGAGCTTTACTCTGTATCTAACCCCCTGTACCTGCCCTGGAAGTGTTTGATGGGACAGTGTCGAGGGAGCTTTACTCTGTATCTAACCCCCTGTACCTGCCCTGGGAGTGTTTGATGGGACAGTGTAGAGGGAGCTTTACTCTGTATCTAACCCAGTGCTGTACCTGCCCTGGGAGTGTTTGATGGGACAGTGTAGAGGGAGCTTTACTCTGTATCTAACCCCCTGTACCTGCCCTGGAAGTGTTTGATGGGACAGTGTAGAGGGAGCTTTACTCTGTATCTAACCCCCTGTACCTGCCCTGGGAGTGTTTGATGGGACAGTGTAGAGGGAGCTTTACTCTGTATCTAACCCCCTGTACCAGCCCTGGAAGTGTTTGATGGGACAGTGTAGAGGGAGCTTTACTCTGTATCTAACCCCCTGTACCTGCCCTGGGAGTGTTTGATGGGACAGTGTAGAGGGAGCTTTACTCTGTATCTAACCCCCTGTACCTGCCCTGGGAGTGTTTGATGGGGACAGTGTAAAGGGAGCTTTACTCTGTATCTAACCCCCTGTACCTGCCCTGGGAGTGTTTGATGGGACAGTGTAGGGGGAGCTTTACTCTGTATCTAACCCCCTGTACCTGCCCTGGGAGTGTTTGATGGGACAGTGTAGAGGGAGCTTTACTCTGTATCTAACCCAGTGCTGTACCTGCCCCGGGAGTGTTTGATGGGACAGTGTAGAGGGAGCTTTACTCTGTATCTAACCCCCTGTACCTGCCCTGGGAGTGTTTGATGGGACAGTGTAGAGGGAGCTTTACTCTGTATCTAACCCCCTGTACCTACCCTGGGAGTGTTTGATGGGACAGTGTAGAGGGAGCTTTACTCTTTATCTAACCCCTGTACCTGCCCTGGGAGTGTTTGATGGGACAGTGTAGAGGGAGCTTTACTCTGTATCTAACCCCCTGTACCTGCCCTGGGAGTGTTTGATGGGACAGTGTAGAGGGAGCTTTACTCTGTATCTAACCCCCTGTACCTGCCCTGGGAGTGTTTGATGGGACAGTGTAGAGGGAGCTTTACTCTGTATCTAGCCCCCTGTACCTGCCTGGGAGTGTTTGATGGGACAGTGTAGAGGGAGCTTTACTCTGTATCTAACCCCTGTACCTGCCCCTGGGAGTGTTTGATGGGACAGTGTAGAGGGAGCTTTACTCTGTATCTAACCCCCTGTACCTGCCCTGGGAGTGTTTGATGGGACAGTGTAGAGGGAGCTTTACTCTGTATCTAACCCCCTGTACCTGCCCTGGAAGTGTTTGATGGGACAGTGTAGAGGGAGCTTTACTCTGTATCTAACCCCCTGTACCTGCCCTGGGAGTGTTTGATGGGACAGTGTAGAGGGAGCTTTACTCTGTATCTAACCCCCTGTACCTGCCCTGGGAGTGTTTGATGGGGACTGTGTAAAGGGAGCTTTACTCTGTATCTAACCCCCTGTACCTGCCCTGGGAGTGTTTGATGGGACAGTGTAGAGGGAGCTTTACTCTGTATCTAACCCCGTGCTGTACCTGCACTGGAATTGTTTGATGGGACAGTGTAGAAGGAGCTTTACTCTGTATCTAACCCAGTGCTGTACCTGCCCTGGGAGTGTTTGATGGGACAGTGTAGAGGGAGCTTTACTCTGTATCTAACCCCCTGTACCTGCCCTGGAAGTGTTTGATGGGACAGTGTCGAGGGAGCTTTACTCTGTATCTAACCCCCTGTACCTGCCCTGGGAGTGTTTGATGGGACAGTGTAGAGGGAGCTTTACTCTGTATCTAACCCAGTGCTGTACCTGCCCTGGGAGTGTTTGATGGGACAGTGTAGAGGGAGCTTTACTCTGTATCTAACCCCCTGTACCTGCCCTGGAAGTTTTTGATGGGACAGTGTAGAGGGAGCTTTACTCTGTATCTAACCCCCTGTACCTGCCCTGGGAGTGTTTGATGGGACAGTGTAGAGGGAGCTTTACTCTGTATCTAACCCCCTGTACCTGCCCTGGAAGTGTTTGATGGGACAGTGTAGAGGGAGCTTTACTCTGTATCTAACCCCCTGTACCTGCCCTGGGAGTGTTTGATGGGACAGTGTAGAGGGAGCTTTACTCTGTATCTAACCCCCTGTACCTGCCCTGGGAGTGTTTGATGGGGACAGTGTAAAGGGAGCTTTACTCTGTATCTAACCCCCTGTACCTGCCCTGGGAGTGTTTGATGGGACAGTGTAGGGGGAGCTTTACTCTGTATCTAACCCCCTGTACCTGCCCTGGGAGTGTTTGATGGGACAGTGTAGAGGGAGCTTTACTCTGTATCTAACCCAGTGCTGTACCTGCCCCGGGATTGTTTGATGGGACAGTGTAGAGGGAGCTTTACTCTGTATCTAACCCCCTGTACCTGCCCTGGGAGTGTTTGATGGGACAGTGTAGAGGGAGCTTTACTCTGTATCTAACCCCCTGTACCTACCCTGGGAGTGTTTGATGGGACAGTGTAGAGGGAGCTTTACTCTTTATCTAACCCCCTGTACCTGCCCTGGGAGTGTTTGATGGGACAGTGTAGAGGGAGCTTTACTCTGTATCTAACCCCCTGTACCTGCCCTGGGAGTGTTTGATGGGACAGTGTAGAGGGAGCTTTACTCTGTATCTAACCCCCTGTACCTGCCCTGGGAGTGTTTGATGGGACAGTGTAGAGGGAGCTTTACTCTGTATCTAACCCCCTGTACCTGCCCTGGGAGTGTTTGATGGGACAGTGTAGAGAGAGCTTTACTCTGTATCTAACCCCCTGTACCTGCCCTGGGAGTGTTTGATGGGACAGTGTAGAGGGAGCTTTACTCTGTATCTAAGCACCAAAGGAAGAACGCACGTCTTTTATTTGTACAAAAAAACATGGTTTTATTCGTGGTGGATGGTCAGTGGCTGGGCCGTGCGTCGGTCTCGCTGACCCGGAGATCTCCCGGCCCCTGTCCCGGGGACTGTTGGGTCTGCTATTGTCCGTGGCCCTCTCCCTCACCCTGTGCCCCCGGTCTCCGGCCGCTGTGCCCTCCGTGGCCGTGTCTGCTGCTGTGGCCGCCCCTGGAGCAGCAGCACGGGTTTGGTGCCCGCCGGAGGTATGGTGGCGGCCAGCATCGAGGTCTGGTAGGCATCGATCCAGAGCAGGACGTGGCGTTCTGACTCCTTGTCCGTCAGGATGTGGTAGAACTTGAGATCCTTGCAGGGGACCCGGGTCACCTGGGGGGGGGGGGGGAGGGAAGGGGTGGGGAGGGGAGGGGAGGGAGTAGGGAGGGAGTAGGGAGGGGTGGAGGGGAGGGGAGGGAGGGGCGGTAGTAGGGGAGGGGAGGGGAGGAGTAGGGGAGGGGTGGGGAATGGAGGGGAGGGGAGGTGAGGGTTGGGGGGGAGGGGAGGGAGTAGGGGAGGGAGTAGGGGAGGG
>NW_027251400.1:0-49409 GCF_044704955.1 Pristiophorus japonicus | reverse complement strand
AGAGACTGGGGTAGGGGGGGAGAGAGAGACTGGGGTGGGGGAGCAGAAAGACTGGGTGGGGGCGGGGAGAGTGAGACTGGGGAGGCGGAGAGAGAGAGAGACTGAGGGGCGTGGAGAGAGAGAGACTGGGGGGAGCGGAGAGAGAGAGACTGGGGGCAGAGAGAGAGAGACTGGGGGCGCGCAGAGAGAGAGACTGTGGAGCGGAGAGAGAGAGACTGGGGGGGGAGCGGAGAGAGAGAGACTGGTGGGGCAGAGAGAGAGAGACTGGGTGGGCGGGAGAGAGAGAGACTGGGGGTGGCGGAGAGAGAGAGAGTGAGGGGGGGCGGGGAGAGAGAGACAGTGGGGGGAGAGAGAGATAGAGCGAGAGAGAGTGGGGGAGAGAGAGAGAGAGTGGGGGGAGAGAGAGAGAGACTAGAGGGGAGAAAGAGAGACTGGGGGGGAGAGAGAGACTTGGGGGGAGAGAGAGACGTGGGGGGGAGAGAGACTGGGGGAGGGAGAGACTGTGGGGGAGAGAGAGAGACTGGGGGGGGGAGTGAGAGACTGGGGTGGGAGAGAGAGTGGGTGGGGTGGAGAGAGAGACTGGGGGGGGAGAGAGACTGGGTGGGGAGAGAGAGAATGGGGGGTGGGAGAGAGAGACTGGGGGGGAGAGAGAGAGACTGGGGAGGGGAGGGAGAAAGACTGGCGGGGGGAGAGAGAGACTGGGGGGGAGGGAGAGACTGGGGTGGAGAGAGAGATTGGGGGGGAGAGAGACTGGGGGAGGGGGGGAGAGAGAGACTGGGGGAGAGAGAGAGACACTGGTGGGGGAGAGAGAGAGAGAGATAGAGAAAGAGACTGGGGGAGAGAGAGAGAGAGAGAGAGAGAGACTGTGGGAGAGAGAGAGAGAGAGAGAGAGACTGGGCGGGGGGGAGAGACCGGGGTGGGGGAAAGAGAGATTGGGGGGGAGAGAGAGACTGGGGATGGGGAGTGAGACTCGGTGGGGGGGGAGAGACTGGGGGGGGAAGAGAGATAAGTGGGGAGAGAGAGACTGGGGGGGAGAGAGAGACTGGGGGCGGAGAGAGAGACTTGGGGGGGGAGAGAGAGAGAGAGAGACTGGGGGGGAGAGAGAGAGAGAGAGAGAGAGTGAGGGGGAAAGAGAGAGAGAGTGAGGGGAGAGAGAGAGAGAGAGTGGGGGAGAGAGAGACTGTGGGGAGAGAGAGAGAGATACTGGTGGGAGGGAAGAGAGAGACTGTGGGGGGGGGGACAGAGAGAGAGATAGAGTGGGGGGAGAGAGAGAGAGACAGAGAGAGTCAGGGGGAGAGAGAGAGAGAGTGGGGGGGGAGAGAGAGAGAAAGAGAGACTGGGGGGAGAGAGAGAGAGAGAGAGAGAGACACTGGCGGGGGCGGGTGGAGAGAGAGAGAGACTGAGGGGAGAGAGAGAGAGAGAGTGGGGGGAGAGAGAGAGAGTGAGTGGGGGGGAGAGAGAGACTGGGGGGGGAGAGAGAGACTTGGGGTGGGGGAGCGACTGGGGGGGAGAGAGAGACTTGGGGGGAGAGAGAGACTGGGGGGGACAGAGAGAGACTGGGGGGGACAGAGAGAGACTGGGGTGGGGGGGACAGAGAGAGACTGGGGTGGGGGAGAGAGAGAGATTTGGGGGGAGAGAGAGACTGTGGGGGAGAGAGAGAGACTGGGGAGGCAGAGAGAGAGAGACTGGGGTGGGGGTGAGAGAGAGACTAGGGTGGGGGAGAGAGAGAGACTGGGCGGGTGGAGAGAGTGAGTCGGGGGGGGCGCGGAGAGAGACAGACTGGGGGGCGGAGAGAGAGAGACTGGGGGGCGCAGAGAGAGAGTCTGGGGGGCGGAAAGAGAGAGACTGGGGGGGGCGGAGAGAGAGAGACTGGTGGGGTGGAGAGAGAGAGTCTGGGGGGCGGAGAGAGAGAGACTTGGGGGGGCGGAGAGAGAGAGACTGGGTGGGGGCACAGAGAGAGAGAGACTGGGGGTCGGAGAGAGCGAGACAGGGGGGGCGGCGGAGAGAGAGAGACTGGTGGGGCAGAGAGAGAGAGACTGGGGGGGCGGAGAGAGAGAGACTGGGGGTGGCGGAGAGAGAGAGAGAGAGGGGGCGGGGAGAGGAGAGAGTGGGGGAGAGAAAGAGAGTGAGAGAGAGTGGAGAGAGAGAGAGAGAGAGAGAGAGAGACTGGGGGAGAGAGAGAGAGAGAGAGAAAGAGAGAGAGAGTGGGAGGAGACAGAGAGAGAGAGAGTGGGGGGAGAGAGAGATAGAGAGAGAGAGAGAGTGGGGGGAGAGATAGAGAGAGTGGGGGGAGGGAGAGAGAGTGAGAGAGAGAGTGGGGGGAGAGAGAGAGAGAGAGACTGGGGGGAGAAAGAGAGACTGGGGGGGCGAGAGAGAGACTTGGGGGGAGAGGGAGACTGGGGGGATGAGAGAGACTGGGGAGGGAGAGAGACTGTGGGGGAGAGAGAGAGATTGGGGGGGGCGAGAGAGAGACTGGGGTGGGAAAGAGAGTGGGTGGGGTGGAGAGAGAGACTGGGGGGAGAGCGACTGGGGGGGAGAGAGAGTGGCTGTGGCGGGGGAGAGAGACTGGGGGTGGAGGGAGAGCGACTGGGGGGTAGAGAGAGACTGGGTAGGGGAGAGAGAGAGCCTGGGGGGAGGGGGAGATTTCGGGAGAGAGAGAGACTGGGGGGGAGAGAGAGACTGGGGTGGAGAGAGAGACTCGGGGGGGAGAGAGAGACTTGGGAGGGAGAGAGAGAGAGAGAGAGAGACTGGGGGGAGAGAGAGACTGGGGGTAGAGAGAGTCTGTGGGGGAGAGAGAGACTGGGGGGGAGAGAGAGACTGGGAGGGGGGAGAGAGAGACTTTGGGGGGAGAGAGAGACTGGGGGGGAGAGAGAGACTTGGTGGGAGAGAGAGACTGGGGGGGACAGAGAGAGACTGGGGTGAGGGGGAGAGAGAGACTGGGGGGGAGAGAAAGACTGGGGGGGAAAGAAAGAGACTGGTGGGGAGAGAGAGACTTGGGGGGAGAGAGAGACTGGGGGAACAGAGAGAGACTGGGGTGGGGGGAGAGAGAGACTGGGGTGGGGGGAGAGAGAGACTGGGGTGGGGGAGCAGAAAGACTGGGGAGGGGCGGGGAGAGAGAGACTGGGGAGGCAGAGAGAGAGAGAGACTGGGGGGCGCGGAGAGAGAGAGACTGGGAAGAGCGGAGAGAGAGAGACTGGGCGGGCGGAGAGAGTGAGTCGGGGGGGCGCGGAGAGAGACAGACTGGGGGGCGGAGAGAGAGAGACTCGGGGGGCGGAGAGAGAGAGACTGGGGGTGGCGGAGAGAGAGAGAGTGAGGGTGTGCGGGGAGAGAGAGAGAGTGGGGGGAGAGAGAGAGAGTGAGAGTGAGTGGGGAGAGAGGGAGAGAGATAGAGAGAGAGAGAGAGTGGTGGAGAGAGAGAGAGAGAGAGCGAATGGGGGGAGAGAGAGAGAGAGAGTGGGCGGAGAGAGAGAGAGAGAGATAGAGAGAGTGGGGGGAGACAGAGAGAGAGATAGTGGGGGGGAGAGAGAGATAGAGAGAGAGAGTGGGGGGAGAGAGAGAGTGGGGGAAGAGAGAGAGAGAGAGAGAGAGAGAGAATGTGGGGAGAGAGAGAGAGACTGGGGGGGAGAGAGAGACTGGGGGGGATAGAGAGAGACTGGGGTGAGGGGGAGAGATAGACTGGGGTGGGGGAGAGAGAGAGACTTGGGGGGAGAGAGAGACTTTGGGGGAGAGAGAGACTGGGGGGACAGAGAGAGACTGGAGTGGGGGGGAGAGAGAGACTGGGGTGGGGGGAGAGAGAGACTGGTGTGGGGTAGCAGAAGACTGGGGAGGGGCGGGGAGAGGAGAGACTGGGGAGGCAGAGAGAGAGAGACTGGGGGGCGTGGAGAGAGAGAGACTGGGAGGAGCGGAGAGAGAGAGACTGGGCGGGTGGAGAGAGTGAGTCGGGGGGGGCGCGGAGAGAGACAGACTGGGGGGCGGAGAGAGAGAGACTGGGGGGCGCAGAGAGAGAGTCTGGGGGCAGAAAGAGAGAGACTTGGGGGGCGAGAGAGAGAGACTAGTGGGGGTGGAGAGAGAGAGTCTGGGGGGGCGGAGAGAGAGAGACTGGGGGGGGCGGAGAGAGAGAGACTGGGGGGGGCACAGAGAGAGAGACTGGGGGACGGAGAGAGCGAGACTGGGGGGGCCGGCGGAGAGAGAGAGACTGGTGGGGCAGAAAGAGAGAGACTGGGGGGCGGAGAGAGAGAGAGCGAGGGGTGGCGGGGAGAGAGAGAGAGTGGGGGGAGAGAGAGAGAGTGAGAGAGAGTGGGGAAGAGAGAGAGAGAGAGAGAGTGGGGGAGAGAGAGAGAGAAAGACAGAGAGAGTGGGGGGAGACAGAGAGAGAGAGAGTGGGGGGGAGAGAGATAGAGAGATAGAGAGAGTGGGGGGAGAGAGAGAGTGGGGGGAGAGAGAGAGAGTGAGAGAGAGAGTGGGGGGTGAGAGAGAGAGAGACTGGGGGGAGAAAGAGAGACTGGGGGGGCGAGAGAGAGACTTGGGGGGAGAGAGAGACTGGGGGGGAGAGAGAGACTGCGGGGGAGAGAGAAACTTGGAGGGGAGAGAGAGACTGGGGGGGGAGAGAGAGACTTGCGGGGGGAGAGGGAGACTGGGGCGGACAGGGAGAGACTGGGGTGGGGGGGAGAGAGAGACTGGGGTGAGGGGGAGAGAGAGACTGGGGTGGGGGAGCAGAAAGACTGGGGTGGGGCGGGGAGAGTGAGACTGGGGAGGCGGAGAGAGAGAGAGACTGGGGGGCGTGGAGAGAGAGAGACTGGGGGGAGCGGAGAGAGAGAGACTGGGGGGAGCGGAGAGAGAGAGACTGGGGGGGCGGAGAGAGAGACTGGGGGGAGCGGAGAGAGAGAGACTGGGGGGAGCGGAGAGAGAGAGACTGGGGGGGGCGGAGAGAGAGAGACTGGTGGGGCAGAGAGAGAGAGAGACTGGGGGGGAGCGGAGAGAGAGAGACTGGGGTGGCGGAGAGAGAGAGAGTGGGGGGGGTGGGGAGAGAGAGACAGTGGGGGGAGAGAGAGAGACTAGAGGGGAGAAAGAGAGACTGGGGGGGAGAGAGAGACTTGGGGGGAGAGAGAGACTGGGGCGGAGAGAGAGACTTCGGGGGAAGAGAGAGACTGGGGGGTGGCGAGAGAGACTTGGGGGGAGAGAGAGACTGGGGGGGAGAGAGACTTGGGGGGGAGAGAGAGACTGGGGGAACAGAGAGAGACTGGGGTGGGGGGGAGAGAGAGACTGGGGTGGGGGGGAGAGAGAGACTGGGGTGGGGGAGCAGAAAGACTGGGAGGGGCGGGGAGAGAGAGACTGGGGAGGCAGAGAGAGAGAGAGACTGGTGGGCGCGGAGAGAGAGAGACTGGGAAGAGCGGAGAGAGAGAGACTGGGCGGGCGGAGAGAGTGAGTCGGGGGGGGCGCGGAGAGAGACAGACTGGGGGGCCGGAGAGAGAGAGACTCGGGGGCGCAGAGAGAGAGACTTGGGGTGGCGGAGAGAGAGAGAGAGTGAGGGGGTGCGGGGAGAGAGAGAGAGTGGGGGAGAGAGAGAGAGTGAGAGAGTGTGGGGAGAGAGGGACAGAGAGAGAGAGAGAGAGAGTGGGGGAGAGAGAGAGAGAGAGAGCGAGTGGGGGGAGAGAGAGAGAGAGAGTGGGCGGAGAGAGAGAGAGAGAGATAGAGAGAGTGGGGGGAGACAGAGAGAGAGATAGTGGGGGGAGAGAGAGATAGAGAGAGAGAGAGTGGGGGGAGAGAGAGAGTGGGGGAGAGAGAGAGAGAGAGCGAGTGGGGGGAGAGAGAGAGAGAGAGTGGGCGGAGAGAGAGAGAGAGAGATAGAGAGAGTGGGGGAGACAGAGAGAGAGATAGTGGGGGGAGAGAGAGATAGAGAGAGAGAGAGTGGGGGAGAGAGAGAGTGGGGGGAGAGAGAGAGAGAGAGAGAGAGGAGTGTGGGGAGAGAGAGAGAGATTGGGGGGAGAGAGAGACTGGGGGGGACAGAGAGAGACTGGGGTGAGGGGAGAGAGAGACTGGGGTGGGGGAGAGAGAGAGACTTGGGGGAGAGAGAGACTTGGGGGGGAGAGAGAGAGACTGGGGGGGGAGAGAGAGACTTTGGGGGGAGAGAGAGACTGGGGTGGAGAGAGAGACTTGGGGGGCAGAGAGAGACTGGGGGGGACAGAGAGAGACTGGGGTGGGGGGGGAGAGAGACTGGGTGGGGGAGAGAGAGACTGGTGTGGGGGAGCAGAAAGACTGGGGAAGGGGCGGGGAGAGAGAGACTGGGGAGGCAGAGAGAGAGAGACTGGGGGGCGTGGAGAGAGAGAGACTGGGAGGAGCGGAGAGAGAGAGACTGGGCGGGTGGAGAGAGTGAGTCGGGGGGGCGCGGAGAGAGACAGACTGGGGGGCGGAGAAAGAGAGACTGGGGGGGCGCAGAGAGAGAGTCTGGGGGGGCGGAAAGAGAGAGACTGGGGGGGGCGGAGAGAGAGAAACTGGTGGGGGTGGAGAGAGAGAGTCTGGGGGGGCGGAGAGAGAGAGACTGGGGGGGGGCGGAGAGAGAGAGACTGGGGGGGGCACAGAGAGAGAGACTGGGGGCGGAGAGAGCGAGACTGGGGGGGGGCGGCGGAGAGAGAGAGACTGGTGGGGCAGAAGAGAGAGACTGGGGGGGCGGAGAGAGAGAGACTGGGGTTGGCGGAGAGAGAGAGAGCGAGGGGTGGCGGGGAGAGAGAGAGAGTGGGGGGAGAGAGAGAGAGTGAGAGAGAGTGGGGAGAGAGAGAGAGAGAGAGAGAGAGTGGGGGAGAGAGAGAGAGAAAGAGAGAGAGAGTGGGGGGAGACAGAGAGAGAGAGAGTGGGGGGAGAGAGAGATAGAGAGATAGAGAGAGTGGGGGGAGAGAGAGAGTGGGGGGAGAGAGAGAGAGAGAGAGAGAGTGGGGGGTGAGAGAGAGAGAGACTGGGGGGGAGAAAGAGAGACTTGGGGGGAGAGAGAGACTGGGGGGGGAGAGAGAGACTGCGAGGGGAGAGAGAAACTTGGAGGGGGAGAGAGAGACTGGGGGGGGGAGAGAGAGACTTGCGGGGGGAGAGAGAGACTGGGGCGGACAGAGAGAGACTGGGGTGGGGGGGAGAGAGAGACTGGGGTGGGGGGGAGAGAGAGACTGGGGTGGGGGAGCAGAAAGACTGGGGTGGCGGGGAGAGTGAGACTGGGGAGGCGGAGAGAGAGAGAGACTGAGGGGCGTGGAGAGAGAGAGACTGGGGGGAGCGGAGAGAGAGAGACTGGGGGTCAGAGAGAGAGAGACTGGGGGCGCGCAGAGAGAGAGACTGTGGGGCGGAGAGAGAGAGACTGGGGGGGAGCGGAGAGAGAGAGACTGGTGGGGCAGAGAGAGAGAGACTGGGTGGGCGGAGAGAGAGAGACTGGGGGTGGCGGAGAGAGAGAGTGAGGGGGGGCGGGGAGAGAGAGACAGTGGGGGAGAGAGAGATAGAGCGAGAGAGAGTGGGGGAGAGAGAGAGAGAGTGGGGGAGAGAGAGAGAGACTAGAGGGGAGAAAGAGAGACTGGGGGGGGGAGAGAGACTTGGGGGGAGAGAGAGACGTGGGGGTGAGAGAGACTGGGGGAGGGAGAGAGACTGTGGGGGAGAGAGAGAGACTGGGGGGGGGAGTGAGAGACTGGGGTGGGAGAGAGAGTGGGTGGGGTGGAGAGAGAGACTGGGGGGGAGAGAGACTGGGTGGGGAGGAGAGAGAATGGGGGTGGGAGAGAGAGACTGGGGGGAGAGAGAGAGACTGGGGAGGGGAGGGAGAAAGACTGGCGGGGGAGAGAGAGACTGGGGGTGGGGAGAGAGAGACTGTGGGGGGAATGAGAGACTGGGGGGGGAGAGAGACTGGGGGGGAGGAGAGACTGGGGTGGAGAGAGAGATTGGGGGGGAGAGAGACTGGGGGAGGTGGGAGAGAGAGACTGGGGGGGGAGAGAGAGAGAGAAAGAGTGGGGGAGAGAGAGAGAGAGAGAGAGAGACTGTGGGAGAGAGAGAGAGAGAGAGAGAGACTGGGCGGGGGGGAGAGACCGGGGTGGGGGGAAAGAGAGATTTGGGGGGAGAGAGAGACTGGGGATGGGGAGTGAGACTCGGGGGGGGGGGGGGGAGAGACTGGGGGGGAAGAGAGATAAGTGGGGAGAGAGAGACTGGGGGGGAGAGAGAGACTGGGGGCGAGAGAGAGAGACTTGGGGGGGGAGAGAGAGAGAGAGAGAGACTGGGGGGAGAGAGAGAGAGAGAGAGAGAGAGAGAGTGAGGGGGAGAGAGAGAGAGAGAGTGGGGGGAGAGAGAGACTGTGGGGGAGAGAGAGAGAGGATACTGGTGGGAGGGAAGAGAGAGACTGTGGGGGGGGGACAGAGAGAGAGATAGAGTGGGGGAGAGAGAGAGAGAGAGAGAGAGAGACACTGGCGGGGGCGGGTGGAGAGAGAGAGAGAGTGGGGGAGAGAGAGAGAAAGAGAGACTGGGGAGAGAGAGAGAGAGAGAGAGAGAGACACTGGCGGGGGCGGGTGGAGAGAGAGAGAGACTGAGGGGAGAGAGAGAGAGAGAGTGGGGGAGAGAGAGAGAGTGAGTGGGGGGAGAGAGAGACTGGGGGGGAGAGAGAGACTTGGGGTGGGAGAGCGACTGGGGGGGAGAGAGAGACTTGGGGGGGAGAGAGAGACTGGGGGGGACAGAGAGAGACTGGGGGGACAGAGAGAGACTGGGGTGGGGGGGACAGAGAGAGACTGGGGTGGGGAGAGAGAGAGATTTGGGGGGAGAGAGAGAGACTGGGAGGCAGAGAGAGAGAGACTGGGGTGGGGGTGAGAGAGAGACTGGGGTGGGGGAGAGAGAGAGACTGGGCGGGTGGAGAGAGTGAGTCGGGGGGGGCGCGGAGAGAGACAGACTGGGGGGCGGAGAGAGAGAGACTGGGGGGGCGCAGAGAGAGAGTCTGGGGGGCGGAAAGAGAGAGACTGGGGGGGCGGAGAGAGAGAGACTGGTGGGGGTGGAGAGAGAGAGTCTGGGGGGGCGGAGAGAGAGAGACTTGGGGGGCGGAGAGAGAGAGACTGGGTGGGGGCACAGAGAGAGAGAGACTGGGGGTCGGAGAGAGCGAGACAGGGGGGGGCGGCGGAGAGAGAGAGACTGGTGGGGCAGAGAGAGAGAGACTGGGGGGGCGGAGAGAGAGAGACTGGGGTGGCGGAGAGAGAGAGAGAGAGGGGGGCGGGAGAGGGAGAGAGTGGGGGGAGAGAGAGAGAGTGAGAGAGAGTGGGGAGAGAGAGAGAGAGAGAGAGAGACTGGGGAGAGAGAGAGAGAGAGAGAGAGAGAGAGTGGGAGGAGACAGAGAGAGAGAGAGTGGGGGGAGAGAGAGATAGAGAGAGTGGGGGGAGAGATAGAGAGAGTGGGGGGAGGGAGAGAGAGTGAGAGAGAGAGTGGGGGGAGAGAGAGAGAGAGAGACTGGGGGGGAGAAAGAGAGACTGGGGGGCGAGAGAGAGACTTGGGGGGAGAGGGAGACTGGGGGGATGAGAGAGACTGGGGGAGGGAGAGAGACTGTGGGGGAGAGAGAGAGTTGGGGGGGGCGAGAGAGAGACTGGGGTGGGAAAGAGAGTGGTGGGGTGGAGAGAGAGACTGGGGGGGAGAGCGACTGGGGGGAGAGAGAGTGGCTGTGGCGGGGGAGAGAGACTGGGGTGGAGGGAGAGCGACTGGGGGGGTAGAGAGAGACTGGGTAGGGGAGAGAGAGAGCCTGGGGGGAGGGGAGATTGGGGTGGGAGAGAGACTGGGGGAGAGGGGTAGAGAGAGACTGGGTGGGGGGAGAGAGAGACTGGGGGAGAGAGACTGGGGGGGGAGAGAGAGAAACTGGGGGGGGGAGAGAGAGACTGGAGGGGGAGAGAGCGACTGGGAGGGGTAGAGAGAGACTGGGGAGGGGAGAGAGAGAGACTGGCGGGGGGAGAGAGAGACTGGGGGGAGAGAGAGACTGGGGAGAGAGAGACTCGGGAGGAGAGAGAGACTGGGGGGAGAGAGACTGGGGGGGGGAGAGAGAGACTGGGGTGGGGAAAGAGAAAGAGAGAGACTGGGGGGGAGAGAGGGACTGGGGGGAAAGAGAGACTGGGGGGTAGAGAGAGACTGGGGATGGGGAGTGAGACTGGGGGCGGAGAGACTGGCGGTGGAGAGAGACTGGGGGGAGAGAGACTGGGTGGGGGAGAAAGAGACTGGGGGGAGAGCGAGGCTGGGGGAGGGAGAGAGAGACTGGGAGTGGAGAGAGACAGTGGGGGAGAAAGAGACTGGGGGGGGCAGAGAGAGACTGGGTGGGAGAGAGAGAGAGTGGGGCAGAGAGAGAGAGAGAAAGAGAGAGTGGGGATAGAGAGAGAGAGAGTGGGGGTGGAGAGAGAGCGAGAGAGAGAGAGTGGGGGCGAGAGAGAGAGAGTGGAGGGAGAGAGAGAGACTGGGGGGGTAGAGACTGGGGGGAGAGAGAGACTTGGGGGGAGAGAGAGACTGGGGGAGAGAGAGCGACTGGGGAGGGGTAGAGAGAGACTGGGGGGGAGAGAGACTGGGGGGGAAAGAGAGCCTGGGGGGAGAGAGAGACTGGGGGGGAAAGATACTGGGGGGAGAGAGAGACTGGGAGGGGAGAGAGAGAGTCTGGCGGAGGGAGAGAGAGACTCGGGGAGAGAGAGACTGGGGGGAGAGCGAGACTGGGGGGGGAGAGAGAGAGACTGGGGGGGAGAGAGACACTCAGGGGGGGAGAGAGACTGGGGGTGGGAGAGGAGACTGCGGGGAGAGAGAGACTGGGGGGGAGAGAGAGACTGGGGGGGAGAGAGAGACTGGGGAGGGAGAGATACTGCGGGGGAGAGAGAGACTGGGGGGAGAGAGAGTCTGGTTGGGTGGAGAGAGAGACTGGGGGGAGAGTGAGACTGGGGGAGAGAGAGAGACACTGGTGGGGGAGAGAAAGAGACTGGGGGGAGAGAGAGAGAGAGACTGCGGGGAGAGAGAGAGAGAGAGAGAGACTGGGGGGGGAGAGAGACTGCGGGTGGGAAAGAGAGACAGGGCGGGAGAGAGAGACTGGGGATGGGGAGTGAGACTGGGGGGGGGAGAGACTGGGGGGGGAAGAGAGACTGGGCGGGAGAGAGACGGGGGGGGAGAGAGAGACTGGGGGGAGAGCGAGACTGGGGGAGCGAGAGAGAGACTGGGGGGAGAGAGAGAGACTGGGGAGAGAGAGAGTCTGGGGAGGGGAGAGAGAGAGACTGGCAGGTGGAGAGAGAGACTGGGGTAGAGAGAGTCTGTGGGGGAGAGAGAGACTGGGGGGAGAGAGAGACTGGGGGGAAGAGAGAGATTGGGGGGGGAGAGAGACTGGGGGAGGGGGGAGAAAGAGACTGGGTGGGGAGAGAGATACTGGGGGGAGAGAGAGACTGGTGGAGAGAGAGAGAGAGACACTGGTGGGGGAGAGAGAGAGAGAGAGAGAGAGAAAGAGACTGGGGGGAGAGATAGAGAGAGAGCGAGATTGAGGGGAGAGAGAGAGAGAGAGACTGGGGGGGGAGAGAGAGACTGGGGGGAGAGAGAGAGAGAGAGAGAGAGTGGGGGGAGAGAGAGAGAGAGAGTGGGGGGGAGAGAGAGACTGGGGGGGGAGAGAGAGATCCTTGGGGTGGGAGAGAGACTGGGGGGGACAGAGAGAGACTGGGGTGGAGGGGAGAGAGAGACTGGGGATGGGGAGTGAGACTCGGTGGGGGGGGAGAGACTAGGGGGGGAAGAGAGACTGGGGCGGGGAAAGAGAGACTAGAGGGGAAAGCGAGACTGGGGGAGGGAGAGAGAGACTGGGGGGGAGAGAGAGACTATGGGGGAGAAAGAGACTGGGGGGGAGAGAGAGACTGGGGGGAGAGAGAGAGACTGGGGGGTGAGAGAGACTTGGGGAGAGAGAGAGACTGGGGGTGGGAGAGACACTGGGGTGGAGAGAGAGACTGGGGCGAGAGAGAGACTGGGGGGAGGGGGGAAAGAGCAACTGCGGGGGGGGAGAGAGAGACTGGGGGGGGAGAGAGAGACTGGGGGGGAGAGGGAGAGACTGGGGCGTAGAGAGAGACTGGGGGGAGAGAGACCTGGGGGAGAGAGAGACTGGGGATGGGGAGTGAGACTGTGGGGGGGAGAGACTGGGGGGGGAGAGAGACTGGGGGGGGGGGAAGAGAGACTGGGGGTGGGGAGAGAGACTGGGGAAGGGAGAGAGAGACTGGGGGGACAGAGAGACTGGGAGGGAGAGTGAGACTGGGATGAGAGAGAGAGACTGGGGGGGGAGAGAGAGACTGGGGTGAAAGAGAGAGACACTGGGAGGGGGGAGAGAGTGAGAGAGAGAGAAACTGGGTGAGAGAAAGAGAGAGAGAGAGACTGGGGGGGAGAGAGAGAGAGAGAGAGAGACGGGGGTGGAGAGAGAGTGAGAGAGAGACTGGGTGGAGAGATCGAGAGAGACTGGGGGAGAAAGAGAGAGAGAATGGGTGGAGAGAGAGAGAGAGAGAGAGAGAGAGAGAGACTGGGGGGTGTCATGTATCTCACACTACTGTATGTAACTGTATCTTACCATGCTATACATGAATGTAACCAAATATGACCTGTAACCACAAGCTCACCTTACCACCAGGGGTGCACTTGCAGGAGACACTGGATACCTGTTCCACACAGGTATATAAAGACAGGTCTCAGGCAAGTGTGGCATTCGAGAGCTGTGTAATAAAGGTGCGGGTCCTGAGTGACCTTGACTTCAGCATGTGCCTCGTGTGAGTCTGTACTGCAGGGACAGGACTTTACAGTGGCGACGAGTTACAGGATTACAGAATCCACAGAATGGCGACCAACGGCTCAGATGAAAAATACACTGCTGGAGATAATTAGGAGGACTTTATAGAAAGGCTCCAGCAAAGCTTTGTAACCAAAGACTGGTTAGGCGACGATAAGGCAGACAAGAGATGAGCCCATCTCTTGACCAGCTGTGGCTCGAAAACATATGCCTTAATGAAGGACCTGCTGGCATCCGAGACCACCTGAAGCCAGCGAGCAGCCTACACATGGCCAGACACAGGTTTTACAACGACAGACGCTGTGTGGGCCAGAGCATACCCGACTTCGTGGCGGAACTTCGGAGGTTGGCTAGCTTATGTGAGTTATCTGATGAACTAAGGAGAGAAGTACTGAGAGACTTTTTTACTGAAGGAATAGGCCACGCAGACATATTCTAAAAGCTCATAGAAACCAAGAACTTGATCCTAGAGGCAGCAGCACTGGTTGCACAGACATTCTTGGCAGGAGAAGAAGAAACAAGGTTGATCTACAATGTGGATACGACAACTAATGAAACATCGGAACAAGGGGTCCACAGCGTGAAACAAGCTACTACCCCCACACACAGACAAAGGCAGGAGAGCAGGCCCTCAAGGCCGTTCACACCTCATCAACCCACAATGCGAGCAATCAAACGACAAACTGAGAGAAGCTCAAGAGAGATCAGCCAGATGCAGCTCATCCTTTGGAAACAATGGAAGCGGTCTATGCTGGAGATGTGGGGGAAGGCACTCATCAAGGGGTGTCGATTTCAGCATTTTGCAGAAACTGCAACTATACAGGACATCTGGCCCACATGTGCAGAAAAATGGCAGCTTGGCTGGTATACGAATCGGAGGGGTCGGAAAGTGGACCAGAAGACGGTGGGGACAGTACCCCAGTCACCGAGGGACAGCAGGTCAACACGATCAATGGCTACTGCTCTTACAACAAGATGCCTCCAATAATGATGAAGGTCCTACTCAACAGGATACCCGTCAACATGGAGCTGGATATGGGAGTCAATCTCTCATGAGCGCTCAACAATTTGAACAGCTGTGGCCGCACAAAAGCGACAGACCAAAACTCACAAGGGTTGACACCAAACTAAGGACCAATACCAAAGAAATTGTTCCAGTCCTTGGTAGCGCCATGCTCTCAGTCACACACAAAGGAACACTGAACCGACTTCCCCTGTGGATTGTCCCTGGACATCTCCCAGCACTGTTGGGGAGAAGCTGGCTGGCAAAACTAAATTGGAAATGCGATGATGTTCAGGCCATGTCGTCAGAGGAACGGACCTCCTGATTAACAGTTCTAAGTCGATTTGAACATCTCTTTCAGCCAGGTGTGGGCACCTTCACAGGGGCTAAAGTCAAAATCTATATCTATAGGATGCTAAAACGGGGAGAGAGAGACTGGGGGGAGAGAGAGACTGGGTAAGGGGAGAGAGAGATTGGGGGGGGAGAGAGACTGGGGGAGGGGGGGAGAGAGAGACTGGGTGGGGGGAGAGAGAGACTGGGGGGAGAGAGAGACTGGGGGAGAGAGAGAGACACTGGTGGGGGAGAGAGAGAGAGAGAGAGAGAAAGAGAATGGGGGGAGAGAGAGAGCGAGAGAGACTGGGGGTGGGAAAGCGAGACAGGGGAGAGAGAGACTGGGGATTGGGAGTGAGACTGGGGAGGGAGAGACTGGGGGGGGAGAGAGACTGGGGTGGGAGAGAGACTGGGGGGGAGAGAGAGACTGGGGGGGAGAGCGCGACTGGGGGGGAGAGAGAGACTGGAGGGGAGAGAGAGATTGGGGGGAGAGAGACTGGGGGAGGGGGGGAGAGAGAGACTGGGTGGGGGGAGAGAGAGACTGGGGGGAGAGAGAGACTGTGGGAGAGAGAGAGACACTGGTGGAGGAGAGAGAGAGAGAGAGAGAGAGAGAAGAGACTGTGGGGAGAGAGAGAGAGAGGGAGAGAGAGAGAATGGGGGGAGAGAGAGACTGGGAGAGAGAGAGACTGGCGGGGAGAGAGAGACTGGGGGAAAGAGAGACTGTGGGGGGGAGAGAGAGACTGGGGGGTGAGAGAGAGATTGGGGGTGGAGAGAGACTGGGGGACGGGGGGAGAGAGAGACGCGGGGGAAAGAGAGACTGTGGGGGGGAGAGAGAGACTGGGGGGTGAGAGAGAGAGAGAGAGAGACTGGGGGGTGGGGAGAGAGAGACGGGGGGAAAGAGAGACGGGGGGGAGAGAGAGACTGGGGATGTGGAGTGAGACTGGGGGGGAGAGACTGGGGGGGAGAGAGAGACTGGGTAGAGAGAGAGACTGGGGGCGGAGAGAGAGACTGGGAGAGAGAGAGACTGGGGGGGTAGAGAGACTTGGGGGGATTGAGAGAGCAAGGGGGTGGGAGAGAGAGACTGGGGGTGAGAGAGAGACTGGGGCGAGAGAGAGACTGGGGGGGAGAGAGACTGGGGAGGGAGAGAGACTGGGGGGGAGAAAGAGACTGGGGGGGGGAGAGAGAGATTGTGGGAGGAGAGACTGGGGGAGGGGGGAGAGAGAGACTGGGTGGGGGGAGAGAGCGACTGGGGGGAGAGAGAGACTGGGGGAGAGAGAGAGTCACTGGTGGGGGAGAGAGAGAGAGAGAGAGATAAAGAGACTGTGGGGGGGGGGAGAGAGAGAGAGAGAGACTGGGGGGAGGTAGAGAGAGCGAGAGAGACTGGGGGGGGAGAGAGAGACTCGGGGTGGGAAAGAGAGACGGGGGGAGAGAAAGACTGGGGATGGGGATTGTGACTGGGGGGAGAGACTGGTAGGGAGAGAGACTGGGGGGGCGAGAGAGAGATTGGGGGGGGGAGAGAGACTGGGGGAGGGGGGAGAGAGAGACTGGGTGGGGGGAGAGAGAGACCGGGGGGAGAGAGTGACTGGGGGAGAGAGAGAGACACTGGTGGCAGAGAGAGAGAGAGAGAGAGAGAGAGAGAGACTGGGGGAGAGAGAGAATGGGCGAGGGAAAGAGAGACTAGGGGGGAGAGAGAGACTGGGGATGGGGAGTGAGACTGGGGGGGGAGAGACTGGGGGGAGAGAGACTGGGGGGGAGAGAGACTGGGGGTGGGAGAGAGAGACTGGGGGAGGGAGAGAGAGACTGGGGGGGAGAGAGGGACTGTGGGGGAGAAAGAGACTAGGGGGGGGAGAGAGAGACTGGGGGCGGAGAGAGAGACTGGGCGGAGAGAGAGACTGGGGTGGGGGAGAGAGACTTGGGGGGATTGAGAGACTGGGGGTGGGAGAGAGAGACTGGGGGTGAGAGAGAGACTGGGGCGAGAGAGAGACTGCGGGGGGAGAGCGCGACTGGGGGGGGAGAGAGCGACTGGGGAGGGTAGAGAGAGACTGTGGGGGAGAGAGAGAGACTGGGGGGGGAGAGAGAGACTCGGGGGGAGAGAGAGACTGGGGGGAGAGAGACTGCGGTGAGAGAGAGACTGGTGAGGGTAGAGAGAGAGAATGGCGGGGGGAGAGAGAGACTGGGAGGAGTTAGAAATTGGGGTGAGAGCGGGACTGGGGGGGAGAGAGAGATACTGGGGGGAGAGAGAGACTCGGGGGGAGAGAGAGACTGGGGGTGGGAGAGAGAGACTGGAGAGAGAGAGAGACTGGGGGTGAGAGAGAGACTGGGGGGAGAGAGAGAGACTGGGGAGGAGAGAGAGACTTGGGGGGGGGGGCGGAGAGAGAGAGGCTGGTGGGGCAGAGAGAGAGAGACTGGGGGGGCGGAGAGAGAGAGACTGGGGGTGGCGGAGAGAGGGAGAGTGAGGGGGGGCGGGGAGAGAGAGAGAGTGGGGGGAGAGAGAGAGTGAGAGAGAGTGGGGAGAGAGAGAGAGAGAGAGTGGGGGAGAGAGAGAGAGAGAGAGAAAGAGAGAGAGAGTGGGGGGAGAGAGAGAGAGAGAGTGGGGGGAGAGAGAGTGGGGGGAGAGAGAGAGACTGGGGTGGGGGGGAGAGAGAGACTGGGGTGGGGGGGAGAGAGAGCCTGGTGTGGGGGAGCAGAAAGACTGGGGAGGTGTGGGGAGAGTGAGACTGGGGAGGCAGAGAGAGAGAGAGACTGGGGGGCGTGGAGAGAGAGAGACTGGGAGGAGCAGAGAGAGAGAGACTGGGCGGGTGGAGAGAGTGAGTCGGTGGGGGGGCGCGGAGAGAGACAGACTGGGGGCGGAGAGAGAGAGACTGGGGGGGCGCGGAGAGAGAGAGGCTGGTGGGGCAGAGAGAGAGAGACTGGGGGGGCGGAGAGAGAGAGACTGGGGGTGGCGGAGAGAGGGAGAGTGAGGGGGGGCGGGGAGAGAGAGAGAGTGGGGGGAGAGAGAGAGTGAGAGAGAGTGGGGAGAGAGAGAGAGAGAGAGTGGGGGAGAGAGAGAGAGAGAGAGAAAGAGAGAGAGAGTGGGGGGGAGAGAGAGAGAGAGAGTGGGGGGAGAGAGAGTGAGGGGAGAGAGAGAGACTTGGGGGGAGAGAGAGACTGGGGGGGACAGAGAGAGACTGGGGTGGGGTGAGAGAGAGACTGGGGTGGGGGGAGAGAGAGACTGGGGTGGGGGAGCAGAAAGACAAGGGAGGGGCGGAGAGAGAGAGACTGGGGAGGCGGAGAAAGAGAGAGACTGGTGGGCGCGGAGAGAGAGAGACTGGGAGGAGCGTAGAGTGAGAGACTTGGGGGAGCGGAGAGAGAGAGTCTGAGGGGGCAGAGAGGAGAGAGACTGGGGGGGGGCGGAGAGAGAGAGACTGAGGAGGGGCACAGAGAGAGAGACTGGGGGGCGGAGAGAGAGAGACTTGGGGGGGGCGGAGAGAGAGAGACTGGTGGGGCAGAGAGAGAGAGACTGGGGGGCGGAGAGAGAGAGACTGGGGGTGGCGGAGAGAGAGAGAGCGAGGGGGGGCGGGGAGAGAGAGAGAGTGGGGGGAGAGAGAGAGAGTGAGAGAGAGTGGGGAGAGAGAGAGAGAGAGAGATAGTGGGGGAGAGAGAGAGAAAGAGAGAGAGTGGGGGGAGAGTGAGAGAGAGTGGGGGGAGAGAGAGAGAGTGAGAGAGAGAGTGGGGGGAGAGAGAGAGAGAGACTGGAGGGGAGAAAGAAAGACGGGGGGGGCGAGAGAGAGACTTGGGGGGGGAGAGAGACTTGGGGGGGTGAGAGAGACTGGGGCGCGAGAGAGACTGTGGAGGAGAGAGAGACTTGGGGTGGGAGAGCGACTGGGGCAGGGGAGAGAGAGACTTGGGGGGGAGAGAGAGACTGGGGGAGGGGGGAGAGAGAGACTGGGTTGGGGGAGAGAGAGACTGAGGGTAGAGAGAGACTGGGGGAGAGAGAGAGAGACACTGGTGGGAGAGAGAGTGGGTGGGGTGGAGAGAGAGACAGGGGGGAGAGCGACTGGGGGGAGAGAGAGTGGCTGTGGCGGGGAAGAGAGACTGTGGGGGGGAGAGAGAGCGACTGGGGGTTAGAGAGAGACTGGTTAGGGAGAGAGAGAGTGGAGGGAGAGAGAGATTGGGTGGGAGAGAGACTGTGGGAGGGGGGAAGAGATAGACTGGGTGGGGGGAGAGAGAGAGCAGGGGAAGAGAGACTGGGTAGGGAGGGAGAGAGACTGGGGGGGGGAGAGAGAGACTGGAGAGGGAGAGAGCGACTGGGAGGGGTAGAGAGGAGACTGGGGAGGGGAGAGAGGGAGACTGCCGGGGGGAGAGAGGACTGGGGGGAGAGAGAGACTGGGGAGAGAGAGACTCGGGAGGAGAGAGAGACTGGGGGGGAGAGAGAGACTGGGGGAGGAGAGAGAGACTGGGGGGGGGGAGAGAGAGAGAGAGACTGAGGGGGAGAGAGGGACTGGGGGGAAAGAGAGATTGGGCAGGAGAGAGAGACTGGGGATGGGGAGTGAGACTGGTGGGGGAGAGACTGGGGGGGAGAGAGACTGGGGGTGGAGAGAGACTGGGTGGGGAGAAAGAGACTGGGGGGGAGAGCGAGGCTGGGGGAGGGAGAGAGAGACTGGGGGGGAGAGAGAGAGAGTGGGCAGAGAGAGAGAGAGAAAGAGAGAGTGGGGATAGAGAGAGAGAGAGTGGGGATGGAGAGAGAGAGCGAGAGAGAGAGAGTGGGGGGGGGAGAGAGAGAGTGGAGGGAGAGAGAGAGACTAGGGGGGGAGAGACTGGGGGGGAGAGAGAGACTTGGGGGGGGAGAGAGAGACTGGGGGGAGAGAGAGAGACTGGGGGGAGAGAGAGACTGGGAGGGGACTAAGACTGGGGGGAGAGAGAGACTGGGGGGGGAGAGAGAGACTGGGGGGGAGAGAGAGAGTGGGCAGAGAGAGAGAGAGAAAGAGAGAGTGGGGATAGCGAGAGAGAGAGTGAGGGTGGAGAGAGAGAGCGAGAGAGAGAGAGTGGGGGGGGGAGAGAGAGAGAGTGGAGGGAGAGAGAGAGACTGGAGGGGGGGGAGATACTGGGGGGGAGAGGGAGACTTGGGGGGGAGAGAGAGACTGGGGGGAGAGAGAGAGACTGAGGGTGGAGAGAGAGACTGGGGGAGAGAGAGACTGGGGGGGAGAGAGACTTGGGGGGAGAGAGAGACTGGGAGTGGGAGAGAGCGACTGAGGAGGGTAGAGAGAGACTGGGGGGGAGAGAGAGAGACTGGGGGGGAGAGAGAGACTGGGAGGGAGAGATACTGGGGGGAGAGAGAGACTGGGGAGGGGAGAGAGAGAGACTGGAGGGTGAGAGAGACTGGAGAGAGAGCGAGACTGGGGGGCGGAGAGACACTCAGGGGGAGAGAGAGACTGGGGGTGGGAGAGGGAGAATACGGGGAGAGAGAGACTGGGGATGGGGAGTGAGACTGGGGGGGGGAGAGACTGGGGGGGGGGAGAGAGACTGGGGGGGAGAGATACTGGGGGGAGAGAGAGACTGGGGAGGGGAGAGAGAGAGTCTGGCGGGGGGAGAGAGAGACTGGGAGGGGAGTGAGACTGGGGGGGAGAGAGAGACTGGGGGGGGAGAGAGAGACTGGGGGGGAGAGAGAGAGAGACTGGGGGGGCGGAGAGAGAGAGACTAGGGAGGGGCACAGAGAGAGAGACTGGGGTGGAGAGAGAGAGACTGGGGGGGGGGGGTCGGAGAAAGAGAGACTATTGGGGCAGAGAGAGAGAGACTGGGGGACGGAGAGAGAGAGACTGGGGGTGGCGGAGAGAGAGCGAGGGGCGGCGGGGAGAGAGAGAGAGTGGGGGAGAGAGAGAGTGAGAGAGAGTGAGGAGAGAGAGAGAGAGATAGTGGGGGAGAAAGAGAGAAAGAGAAAGAGAGAGAGTGGGGAGAGAGAGAGAGAGAGTGGGGGGAGAGAGAGAGAGTGAGAGAGAGAGTGGGGGGAGAGAGAGAGAGAGACTGGGGGGGAGAAAGAGAGACTGGGGGGGCGAGAGAGAGACTTGGGGGGAGAGAGAGACTGGGGGGGGGTGAGAGAGACTGGGGGCGGGAGAGAGACTGTGGGGGAGAGAGAGAGACTGGGGGGGGAGAGAGAGACTGTGGTGGGAGAGAGAGTGGGTGGGGTGGAGAGAGAGACTGGGGGGGAGAGCGACTGGGGGGAGAGAGAGTGGCTGTGGCGGGGAAGAGAGACTGTGGGGGGGAGAGAGAGCGACTGGGGGTTAGAGAGAGACTGGTTAGGGGAGGGAGAGAGCCTGGTCGGGGAGAGATTGGGGTGGGAGAGAGACTGGGGGAGGGGGGGAGAGATAGACTGGGGGACGGAGAGAGAGAGACTGGGGGTGGCGGAGAGAGAGAGAGCGAGGGGGGGCGGGAGAGAGAGAGAGTGGGGGGAGAGAGAGAGAGTGAGAGAGAGTGAGGAGAGAGAGAGAGAGAGAGATAATGGAGGAGAAAGAGAGAGAGAGAAAGAGAGTGGGGGGAGAGAGAGAGAGAGACTGGGGGGGAGAAAGTGAGACTGGGAGGGCGAGAGAGAGACTTGGGGGGAGAGAGAGACTGGGGGGGTTGAGAGAGAGACTGGGGGGGGGAGAGAGAGACTGGAGGGGGAGAGAGTGACTGGGAGGGGTAGAGAGAGACTGTGGAGGGGAGAGAGAGAGACTGCCGGGGGGAGCGAGAGACTGGGGGGACAGAGAGACTGGGGGAGAGAGAGACTCGGGAGGAGAGAGAGACTGGGGGGGAGAGAGAGACTGGGGGGGGGAGAGAGAGACTGGGGGGGGGAGAGAGAGAGAGAGACTGAGGGGGAGAGAGGGACTGGGGGGAGAAAGAGAGACTGGGGGGGAGAGAGAGACTGGGGATGGGGAGTGAGACTGGCGGGGGGAGAGACTGGGGGGGGAGAGAGACTGGGGGTGGAGAGAGACTGGGTGGGGGAGAAAGAGACTGGGGGGAGAGCGAGGCTGGGGGAGGGAGAGAGAGACTGGGGGGGAGAGAGAGAGAGTGGGCAGAGAGAGAGAGAGAAAGAGAGAGTGGGGATAGAGAGAGAGAGAGTGGGGATGGAGAGAGAGAGAGAGTGGGGGGGGAGAGAGAGAGAGTGGAGGGAGAGAGAGAGACTAGGGGGGGAGAGACTGGGGGGAGAGAGAGACTTGGGGGGGAGAGAGAGACTGGGGGGAGAGAGAGAGACTGGGGGGAGAGAGAGACTGGGAGGGGAGTGAGACTGGGGGGAGAGAGAGACTGGGGGTGGAGAGAGAGACTGGGGGGGAGAGAGAGAGAGTGGGCAGAGAGAGAGAGAGAGAGAGTGGGGATAGCGAGAGAGAGAGTGGGGGTGGAGAGAGAGAGCGAGAGAGAGAGAGTGGGGGGGGAGAGAGAGAGAGTGGAGGGAGAGAGAGAGACTGGGGGGGGAGATACTGGGGGGGAGAGAGAGACTTGGGGGGGAGAGAGAGACTGGGGGGAGAGAGTGAGACTGGGGGCGGAGAGAGAGACTGGGGGGGAGAGAGAGAGACTTGGGGAGAGAGAGAGACTGGGGGGGAGAGAGAGACTGGGGGGGAGAGAGAGACTGGGGGGGAGAGATACTGGGGGGAGAG
Source organism: Pristiophorus japonicus (assembly GCF_044704955.1). Taxonomy (NCBI): domain Eukaryota; kingdom Metazoa; phylum Chordata; class Chondrichthyes; family Pristiophoridae; genus Pristiophorus; species Pristiophorus japonicus. The sequence continues at coordinate 27,709 of NW_027251400.1, read as the reverse complement.
AGAGACTGGGGAGGGGAGAGAGAGAGACTGGGGGGAGAGAGAGACTGGAGGGAGAGCGATACTGGGGGGGGAGAGAGAGAGACTAGGGGGGAGAGAGACACTCAGGGGGAGAGAGAGACTGGGGGTGGGAGAGGGAGAATGCGGGGAGAGAGAGACTGGGGATGGGGAGTGAGACTGGGGGGGGAGAGACTGGGGGGGGGAGAGAGACTGGGGGGGAGAGATACTGGAGGGAGAGAGAGACAGGGGAGGGGCGAGAGAGAGTCTGGCGGGGGGAGAGAGAGACTGGGAGGGGAGTGAGACTGGGGGGAGAGAGAGACTGGGGGGGAGAGAGAGACTGGGGGGGAGAGAGAGAGAGACTGGGGGGGCGGAGAGAGAGAGACTGGGGAGGGGCACAGAGAGAGAGACTGGGGGGCGGAGAGAGAGAGACTGGGGGGGGCGGAGAAAGAGAGACTGGTGGGGCAGAGAGAGAGAGACTGGGGGGGTGGAGAGAGAGAGACTGGGGGTGGTGGAGAGAGAGAGAGCGAGGGGGGGGCGGGGAGAGAGAGAGAGTGGGGGGAGAGAGAGAGAGTGAGAGAGAGTGGGGAGAGAGAGAGAGAGAGAGATAGTGAAGGAGAGAGAGTGAGAGAGAAAGAGAGAGAGTGGGGGGAGAGAGAGAGAGTGGGGGGAGAGAGAGAGAGAGACTGGGGGGGAGAAAGAGAGACTGGGGGGGCGAGAGAGACTGGGGGGGGTGAGAGAGACTGGGGGCGGGAGAGAGACTGTGGGGGAGAGAGAGAGACTTGGGGGGGAGAGAGAGACTGTGGTGGGAGAGAGAGAGACTGGGGGGGAGAGAGAGACTGTGGTGGGAGAGAGAGTGGGTGGGGTGGAGAGAGAGACTGAGGGGGAGAGCGACTGGGGGGAGAGAGAGTGGCTGTGGCGGGGAAGAGAGACTGTGGGGGGGAGAGAGAGCGACTGGGGGTTAGAGAGAGACTGGTTAGGGGAGGGAGAGAGCCTGGTCGGGGAGAGATTGGGGTGTGAGAGAGACTGGGGGAGGGGGGGAGAGATAGACTGGGGGACGGAGAGAGAGAGACTGGGGGTGGCGGAGAGAGAGAGAGCGAGGGGGGGCGGGAGAGAGAGAGAGTGGGGGGAGAGAGAGAGAGTGAGAGAGAGTGAGGAGAGAGAGAGAGAGAGAGATAATGGAGGAGAAAGAGAGAGAGAGAAAGAGAGTGGGGGGAGAGAGAGAGAGAGACTGGGGGGGAGAAAGTGAGACTGGGAGGGCGAGAGAGAGACTTGGGGGGAGAGAGAGACTGGGGGGGTTGAGAGAGAGACTGGGGGGGGGAGAGAGACTGGAGGGGGAGAGAGTGACTGGGAGGGGTAGAGAGAGACTGTGGAGGGGAGAGAGAGAGACTGCCGGGGGAGCGAGAGACTGGGGGGACAGAGAGACTGGGGGAGAGAGAGACTCGGGAGGAGAGAGAGACTGGGGGGGAGAGAGAGACTGGGGGGGGGAGAGAGAGACTGGGGGGGAGAGAGAGAGAGAGAGACTGAGGGGGAGAGAGGGACTGGGGGGAGAAAGAGAGACTGGGGGGAGAGAGAGACTGGGGATGGGGAGTGAGACTGGCGGGGGGAGAGACTGGGGGGAGAGAGACTGGGGGTGGAGAGAGACTGGGTGGGGGAGAAAGAGACTGGGGGGAGAGCGAGGCTGGGGGAGGGAGAGAGAGACTGGGGGGGAGAGAGAGAGAGTGGGCAGAGAGAGAGAGAGAAAGAGAGAGTGGGGATAGAGAGAGAGAGAGTGGGGATGGAGAGAGAGAGCGAGAGAGAGAGAGTGGGGGGGGAGAGAGAGAGAGTGGAGGGAGAGAGAGAGACTAGGGGGGGAGAGACTGGGGGGAGAGAGAGACTTGGGGGGGAGAGAGAGACTGGGGGGAGAGAGAGAGACTGGGGGGAGAGAGAGACTGGGAGGGGAGTGAGACTGGGGGGAGAGAGAGACTGGGGGTGGAGAGAGAGACTGGGGGGGAGAGAGAGAGAGTGGGCAGAGAGAGAGAGAGAGAGAGTGGGGATAGCGAGAGAGTGGGGGTGGAGAGAGAGAGCGAGAGAGAGAGAGTGGGGGGGGGAGAGGAGAGAGAGTGGAGGGAGAGAGAGAGACTGGGGGGGGAGTACTGGGGGGGGAGAGAGAGACTTGGGGGGGAGAGAGAGACTGGGGGGAGAGAGTGAGACTGGGGGCGGAGAGAGAGACTGGGGGGGAGAGAGAGAGACTTGGGGAGAGAGAGAGACTGGGGGGGAGAGAGAGACTGGGGGGGAGAGAGAGACTGGGGGGGAGAGATACTGGGGGGAGAGAGAGACTGGGAGGGGAGAGAGAGAGACTGGGGGGAGAGAGAGACTGGAGGGAGAGCGATACTGGGGGGGAGAGAGAGAGACTAGGGAGGAGAGAGACACTCAGGGGGAGAGAGAGACTGGGGTGGGAGAGGGAGAATGCGGGGAGAGAGAGACTGGGGATGGGGAGTGAGACTGGGGGGGGAGAGACTGGGGGGGGGGAGAGAGACTGGGGGGGAGAGATACTGGAGGGAGAGAGAGACAGGGGAGGGGCGAGAGAGAGTCTGGCGGGGGGAGAGAGAGACTGGGAGGGGAGTGAGACTGGGGGGAGAGAGAGACTGGGGGGGAGAGAGAGACTGGGGGGGAGAGAGAGAGAGAGACTGGGGAGGGGCACAGAGAGAGAGACTGGGGGGCGGAGAGAGAGAGACTGGGGGGGGCGGAGAAAGAGAGACTGGTGGGGCAGAGAGAGAGAGACTGGGGGGGTGGAGAGAGAGAGACTGGGGGTGGTGGAGAGAGAGAGAGCGAGGGGGGGGCGGGGAGAGAGAGAGAGTGGGGGGAGAGAGAGAGAGTGAGAGAGAGTGGGGAGAGAGAGAGAGAGAGAGATAGTGGAGGAGAGAGAGTGAGAGAGAAAGAGAGAGAGTGGGGGGAGAGAGAGAGAGTGGGGGGAGAGAGAGAGAGAGACTGGGGGGGAGAAAGAGAGACTGGGGGGGCGAGAGAGACTGGGGGGGGTGAGAGAGACTGGGGGCGGGAGAGAGACTGTGGGGGAGAGAGAGAGACTTGGGGGGGAGAGAGAGACTGTGGTGGGAGAGAGAGAGACTGGGGGGGGAGAGAGAGACTGTGGTGGGAGAGAGAGTGGGTGGGGTGGAGAGAGAGACTGAGGGGGAGAGCGACTGTGGCGAGAGAGAAGTGGCTGTGGCGGGGAAGAGAGACTGTGGGGGGGAGAGAGAGCGACTGGGGGTTATAGAGAGACTGGTTAGGGGAGAGAGAGAGCCTGTGGGGAGAGAGAGATTGGGGTGGGAGAGAGACTGGGGGTGGGGGGGAGAGATAGACTGGGTGGGGGGGAGAGAGAGACTGGGGGGAGAGAGACTGGGAGGGCGAGAGAGAGACTTGGGGGGAGAGAGAGACTGGGGGGGTTGAGAGAGAGACTGGGGGGGGGAGAGAGAGACTGGAGGGGGAGAGAGTGACTGGGAGGGGTAGAGAGAGACTGTGGAGGGGAGAGAGAGAGACTGCCGGGGGGAGCGAGAGACTGGGGGGACAGAGAGACTGGGGGAGAGAGAGACTCGGGAGGAGAGAGAGACTGGGGGGGAGAGAGAGACTGGGGGGGGGAGAGAGAGACTGGGGGGGGGAGAGAGAGAGAGAGACTGAGGGGGAGAGAGGGACTGGGGGGAGAAAGAGAGACTGGGGGGGAGAGAGAGACTGGGGATGGGGAGTGAGACTGGCGGGGGAGAGACTGGGGGGGAGAGAGACTGGGGGTGGAGAGAGACTGGGTGGGGAGAAAGAGACTGGGGGGGAGAGCGAGGCTGGGGGAGGGAGAGAGAGACTGGGGGGAGAGAGAGAGAGTGGGCAGAGAGAGAGAGAGAAAGAGAGAGTGGGGAGAGAGAGGAGCGAGAGAGAGAGAGTGGGGGGGAGAGAGAGAGAGAGTGGAGGGAGAGAGAGAGACTAGGGGGGAGAGACTGGGGGGAGAGACTGGGGGGAGAGAGAGACTTGGGGGGAGAGAGAGACTGGGGGGAGAGAGAGAGACTGGGGTGGAGAGAGAGACTGGGAGGGGAGTGAGACTGGGGGAGAGAGAGAGACTGGGGGTGGAGAGAGAGACTGGGGGGGAGAGAGAGAGAGTGGGCAGAGAGAGAGAGAGAGAGAGTGGGGATAGCGAGAGAGAGAGGGGGGTGGAGAGAGAGAGCGAGAGAGAGAGAGTGGGGGGGAGAGAGAGAGAGTGGAGGGAGAGAGGAGAGACTGGGGGGAGATACTGGGGGGGAGAGAGAGACTTTGGGGGGAGAGAAGAGACTGGGGGAGAGAGTGAACTGGGGGGGAGAGAGAGACTGGGGGGGAGAGAGAGAGACTTGGGGAGAGAGAGAGACTGGGGGGAGAGAGAGACTGGGGGGGGAGAGAGAGACTGGGGGGGAGAGATACTGGGGGGAGAGAGAGACTGGGGAGGGGAGAGAGAGAGACTGGGGGGAGAGAGAGACTGGAGGGAGAGCGATACTGGGGGGGAGAGAGAGAGACTAGGGGGAGAGAGACACTCAGGGGGAGAGAGAGACTGGGGGTGGGAGAGGGAGAATGCGGGGAGAGAGAGACTGGGGATGGGGGAGTGAGACTGGGGGGGAGAGACTGGGGGGGGGAGAGAGACTGGGGGGGAGAGATACTGGAGGGAGAGAGAGACAGGGGAGGGGCGAGAGAGAGTCTGGCGGGGGGAGAGAGAGACTGGGAGGGGAGTGAGACTGGGGGGAGAGAGAGACTGGGGGGGGAGAGAGAGACTGGGGGGGAGAGAGAGAGAGAGACTGGGGGGGCGGAGAGAGAGAGACTGGGGAGGGGCACAGAGAGAGAGACTGGGGGGCGGAGAGAGAGAGACTGGGGGGGGCGGAGAAAGAGAGACTGGTGGGGCAGAGAGAGAGAGACTGGGGGGGTGGAGAGAGAGAGACTGGGGGTGGTGGAGAGGAGAGAGAGCGAGGGGGGGGCGGGAGAGAGAGAGAGTGGGGGGAGAGAGAGAGAGTGAGAGAGAGTGGGAGAGAGAGAGAGAGAGAGATAGTGGAGGGAGAGAGAGTGAGAGAGAAAGAGAGAGAGTGGGGGGAGAGAGAGAGAGTGGGGGGAGAGAGAGAGAGAGACTGGGGGGGAGAAAGAGAGACTGGGGGGGCGAGAGAGACTGGGGGGGGGTGGAGAGAGACTGGGGGGCGGGAGAGAGACTGTGGGGGAGAGAGAGAGACTTGGGGGGGAGAGAGAGACTGTGGTGGGAGAGAGAGAGGACTGGGGGGGGAGAGAGAGACTGTGGTGGGAGAGAGAGTGGGTGGGGTGGAGAGAGAGACTGAGGGGGAGAGCGACTGTGGCGAGAGAGAGTGGCTGTGGCGGGGAAGAGGAGACTGTGGGGGGAGAGAGAGCGACTGGGGGTTAGAGAGAGACTGGTTAGGGGAGAGGAGAGAGCCTTGGGGGGAGAGAGATTGGGGTGGGAGAGAGACTGGGGGTGGGGGGGAGAGATAGACTGGGTGGGGGGGGAGAGAGAGACTGGGGGGAGAGAGACTGGGTGGGGAGAGAGAGAGACTGGGGGGGGGAGAGAGAGACTGGAGGGGGAGAGAGCGACAGGGAGGGGTAGAGAGAGACTGGGGAGGGGAGAGAGAGAGACTGCCGGGGGGAGAGAGAGACTGGGGAGAGAGAGACTGGGGGAGAGAGAGACTCGGAGGAGAGAGAGACTGGGGGGGAGAGAGAGACTGGGGGGGAGAGAGAGACTGTGGGGGGAGAGAGAGAGAGAGACTGAGGGGGAGAGAGGGACTGGGGGGGGAAAGAGAGACTGGGGGGGAGAGAGAGACTGGGGATGGGGAGTGAGACTGGGGGGGGGGGAGAGACTGGGGGGAGAGAGACTGGGGGTGGAGAGAGACTGGGTGGGGGAGAAAGAGACTGGGGGGGGAGAGCGAGGCTGGGGGAGGGAGAGAGAGAGACTGGGGGGGAGAGAGAGTGGGCAGAGAGAGAGAGAGAAAGAGTGGGGGGGATAGAGAGAGAGAGAGTGGGGATGGAGAGAGAGAGCGAGAGAGAGAGAGTCGGGGGAGAGAGGGAGAGTGGAGGGAGAGAGAGAGACTAGGGGGGGAGAGACTGGGGGGAGGAAAGAGACTTGGGGGGAGATAGAGACTGGGGGGAGAGAGAGAGACTGGGGGGAGAGAGAGACTGGGAGGGGAGTGAGACTGGGGGGAGAGAGAGACTAGGGGGGGAGAGAGAGACTGGGGGGAGAGAGAGAGAGTGGGCAGAGAGAGAGAGAGAAAGAGAGAGTGGGGATAGCGAGAGAGAGAGTGGGGTGGAGAGAGAGAGCGAGAGAGAGAGAGTGGGGGGGGAGAGAGAGAGTGGAGGAGAGAGAGAGACTAGGGGGGGGGAGAGACTGGGGGGAGAGAGAGACTTGGGGGGGAGAGAGAGAGACTGGGGGGGGAGAGAGAGACTGTGGGGGAGAGAGAGACTGGGGGGAGAGAGAGAGACTGGGGGGAGAGAGAGACTGGGAGGGGACTAAGACTGGGGGGAGAGAAAGACTGGGGGGGAGAGAGAGACTGGGGGGAGAGAGAGAGTGGGCAGAGAGAGAGAGAAAAGAGAGAGTGGGGATAGCGAGAGAGAGAGTGGGGTGGAGAGAGAGAGCGAGAGAGAGAGAGTGGGGGGGGAGAGAGAGAGAGTGGAGGGAGAGAGAGAGACTTGGGGGGGGGGGAGATACTGGGGGGGAGAGGGAGACTTGGGGGGGAGAGAGAGACTGGGAGGAGAGAGAGAGACTGGGGGGGAGAGAGAGAGAGGGGGCGGGAGAGAGAGACTGGGGGAGAGAGAGACTGGGGGGAGAGAGACTTGGGGAGAGAGGAGACTGGGAGTGGGGAGAGAGCGACTGGGGGGAGAGAGACTGGAGGGAGAGCGAGACTGGGGGGGGAGAGAGAGAGACTGGGGGGGAGAGAGAGACTGTGGGGGAGAGAGAGACTGGGGGGAGAGAGAGAGACTGGGGGGAGAGAGAGACTGGGAGGGGGACTAAGACTGGGGGGAGAGAAAGACTGGGGGGGAGAGAGAGACTGGGGGGGAGAGAGAGAGTGGGCAGAGAGAGAGAGAGAAAGAGAGAGTGGGGATAGCGAGAGAGAGAGAGTGGGGGTGGAGAGAGAGAGCGAGAGAGAGAGAGTGGGGGGGGAGAGAGAGAGAGAGTGGAGGGAGAGAGAGAGACTGGGGGGGGGGGAGATACTGGGGGGGAGAGGGAGACTTGGGGGGGGAGAGAGCGACTGAGGAGGGTAGAGAGAGACTGGGGGGGAGAGAGAGAGACTGGGGGGGAGAGAGAGACTGGGGGGAGAGATACTGGGGGAGAGAGAGACTGGGGAGGGAAGAGAGGAGACTAGGGGGTGAGAGAGACTGGAGGGAGAGCGAGACTGGGGGGGAGAGACACTCAGGGGAGAGAGAGACTGGGGGTGGGAGAGGGAGAATGCGGGGAGAGAGAGACTGGGGGATGGGGGAGTGAGACTGGGGGGGGAGAGACTGGGGGGGGAGAGAGACTGGGGGGGAGAGATACTGGGGGGAGAGAGAGACTGGGGAGGGGAGAGAGAGAGTCTGGCGGGGGGAGAGAGAGACTGGGAGGGGAGTGAGACTGGTGGGGAGAGAGAGACTGGGGGGGAGAGAGAGACTGGGGGGAGAGAGAGAAAGGACTGGGGGGGGGCGGAGCGAGAGAGACTGGGGGAGGGGCACAGAGAGTGAGACTGGGGGGCGGAGAGAGAGGAGACTGGGGGGGGGGCGGAGAAAGAGAGACTGGTGGGGCAGAGAGAGAGAGACTGGGGGACGGAGAGAGAGAGACTGGGGGTGGCGGAGAGAGAGAGAGCGAGGGGGGGGCGGGGAGAGAGAGAGTGGGGGGCGAGAGAGAGAGTGAGAGAGAGTGAGGAGAGAGAGAGAGAGAGATAGTGGGGGAGAAAGAGAGAGAGAGTGAGAGAGAGAGTGGGGGGAGAGAGAGAGAGAGAGACTGGGGGGGAGAAAGAGAGACTGGGGGGGCGGAGAGAGAGACTTGGGGGGAGAGATAGACTGGGGGGGGGGTGAGAGAGACTGGGGGCGGGAGAGAGACTGTGGGGGAGAGAGAGAGACTGGGGGGGAGGAGAGACTGTGGTGGAGAGAGAGGGTGGGGTGGAGGGAGAGACTGGGGGGGAGAGCGACTGGGGGAGAGAGAATGGCTGTGGCGGGGAAGAGAGACTGTGGGGGGGGAGAGAGAGCGACTGGGGGTTAGAGAGAGACTGGTTAGGGGAGAGAGAGAGCCTGTGGGGGAGAGATTGGGGTGGGAGAGAGACTGGGGGAGGGGGGGAGAGATAGACTGGGTGGGGGGAGAGAGAGACTTGGGGGGAGAGAGACTGGGTGGGGAGAGAGAGAGACTGGGGAGGGGGAGAGAGAGACTGGAGGGGGAGAGAGCGACTGGGAGGGGTAGAGAGAGACTGGGGAGGGGAGAGAGAGAGACTGCCGGGGGGAGAGAGAGACTGGGGGGACAGAGAGACTGGGGGAGAGAGAGACTCGGGAGGAGAGAGAGACTGGGGGGGAGAGAGAGACTGGGGGGGGGGAGAGAGAGACTGGGGGGGGGAGAGAGAGAGAGACTGAGGGGGAGAGAGGGACCTGGGGGGGAGAGAGAGACTGGGGATGGGGAGTGAGACTGGCGGGGGGAGAGACTGGGGGGGAGAGAGACTGGGGGTGGAGAGAGACTGGGTGGGGGAGAAAGAGACTGGGGGGAGAGCGAGGCTGGGGGAGGGAGAGAGAGACTGGGGGGGAGAGAGAGAGAGTGGGCAGAGAGAGAGAGAGAAAGAGAGAGTGGGGATAGAGAGAGAGAGAGTGGGGATGGAGAGAGAGAGCGAGAGAGAGAGAGTGGGGGGGGAGAGAGAGAGAGTGGAGGGAGAGAGAGAGACTTGGGGGGGGAGAGACTGGGGGAGAGAGAGACTTGGGGGGAAGAGAGAGACTGGGGGGAGAGAGAGAGACTGGGGGGAGAGAGAGACTGGGAGGGGAGTGAGACTGGGGGGAGAGAGAGACTGGGGGGGGAGAGAGAGACTGGGGGGAGAGAGAGAGAGTGGGCAGAGAGAGAGAGAGAAAGAGAGAGTGGGGATAGCGAGAGAGAGAGTGGGGGTGGAGAGAGAGAGCGAGAGAGAGAGAGTGGGGGGGGGAGAGAGAGAGAGTGGAGGGAGAGAGAGAGACTGGGGGGGGAGATACTGGGGGGGAGAGAGAGACTTGGGGGGGAGAGAGAGACTGGGGGGAGAGAGTGAGACTGGGGGCGGAGAGAGAGACTGGGGGGGAGAGAGAGAGACTTGGGGAGAGAGAGAGACTGGGGGGGAGAGAGAGACTGGGGGGGAGAGAGAGACTGGGGATGGGGAGTGAGACTGGCGGGGGGAGAGACTGGGGGGGAGAGAGACTGGGGGTGGAGAGAGACTGGGTGGGGGAGAAAGAGACTGGGGGGAGAGCGAGGCTGGGGGAGGGAGAGAGAGACTGGGGGGGAGAGAGAGAGAGTGGGCAGAGAGAGAGAGAGAAAGAGAGAGTGGGGATAGAGAGAGAGAGAGTGGGGATGGAGAGAGAGAGCGAGAGAGAGAGAGTGGGGGGGGGAGAGAGAGAGAGTGGAGGGAGAGAGAGAGACTAGGGGGGGGAGAGACTGGGGGGAGAGAGAGACTTTGGGGGGAGAGAGAGACTGGGGGGAGAGAGAGAGACTGGGGGGAGAGAGAGACTGGGAGGGGAGTGAGACTGGGGGGAGAGAGAGACTGGGGGGGGAGAGAGAGACTGGGGGGAGAGAGAGAGAGTGGGCAGAGAGAGAGAGAGAAAGAGAGAGTGGGGATAGCGAGAGAGAGAGTGGGGGTGGAGAGAGAGAGCGAGAGAGAGAGAGTGGGGGGGGGAGAGAGAGAGAGTGGAGGGAGAGAGAGAGACTGGGGGGGGGAGATACTGGGGGGGAGAGAGAGACTTGGGGGGGAGAGATACTGGGGGGAGAGAGAGACTGGGGAGGGGAGAGAGAGAGACTGGGGGGAGAGAGAGACTGGAGGGAGAGCGATACTGGGGGGGGGGAGAGAGAGACTGGGGGGGAGAGAGACACTCAGGGGGAGAGAGAGACTGGGGGTGGGAGAGGGAGAATGCGGGGTGAGAGAGACTGGGGATGGGGAGTGAGACTGGGGGGGGAGAGACGGGGGGGAGAGAGAGACTGGGGAGGGGAGAGAGAGAGTCTGCCGGGGAAGAGAGAGACTGGGAGGGGAGTGAGAGAGACTGGGGGGGGGGGGCGGAGAAAGAGAGACTGGTGAGGCAGAGAGAGAGAGACTGGGGGGGTGGAGAGAGAGAGACTGGGGGGGCGGAGAGAGAGAGACTGGAGAGGGGCACAGAGAGAGAGACTGGGGGGCGGAGAGAGAGAGACTGGGGGGGGGGGGCGGAGAAAGAGAGACTGGTGAGGCAGAGAGAGAGAGACTGGGGGGGTGGAGAGAGAGAGACTGGGGGTGGTGGAGAGAGAGAGAGCGAGGGGGGGCGGGGAGAGAGAGAGAGTGGGGGGAGAGAGAGAGAGTGAGAGAGAGTGGGGAGAGAGAGAGAGAGAGAGATAGTGGGGGAGAGAGAGAGAGAGAGAGAAAGAGAGAGAGTGGGTGGAGAGAGAGAGAGAGTGGGGGGAGAGAGAGAGAGTGAGAGAGAGAGTGGGGGGAGAGAGAGAGACTGGGGGGGAGAAAGAGAGACTGGGGGGGGCGAGAGAGAGACTTGGGGGGAGAGAGAGACTGGGGGGGTGAGAGAGACTGGGGGCGGGAGAGAGACTGTGGGGGAGAGAGAGAGACTGGGGGGGGGAGAGAGAGACTGTGGTGGGAGAGAGAGTGGGTGGGGTGGAGAGAGAGACTGGGGGGGAGAGTGACTGGGGGAGAGAGAGTGGCTGTGGCGGGGAAGAGAGACTGTGGAGGGGAGAGAGAGCGACTGGGGGTTAGAGAGAGGACTGGTTAGGGGAGAGAGAGAGCCTGGGGGGGAGAGAGAGACTGGGGGGGAGAGAGAGACTGGGGATGGGGAGTGAGACTGGCGGGGGGAGAGACTGGGGGGGAGAGAGACTGGGGGTGGAGAGAGACTGGGTGGGGGAGAAAGAGACTGAGGGGGGAGAGCGAGGCTGGGGGAGGGAGAGAGAGACTGGGGGGGAGAGAGAGAGTGGGGGAGGGGAGAGAGAGAGACTGCCGGGGGGAGAGAGAGACTGGGGGGAGAGAGAGACTGGGGGAGAGAGAGACTCGGGAGGAGAGAGAGACTGGGGGGAGAGAGAGACTGGGGGGGAGAGAGAGACTGGGGGGGGGAGAGAGAGAGAGAGAGACTGAGGGGGAGAGAGGGACTGGGGGGAGAAAGAGAGACTGGGGGGGAGAGAGAGACTGGGGATGGGGAGTGAGACTGTGGGGTGGAGTGACTGGGGGGAGAGAGACTGGGGGTGGAGAGAGACTGGGTGGGGGAGAAAGAGACTGAGGGGGGAGAGCGAGGCTGGGGGAGGGAGAGAGAGACTGGGGGGGAGAGAGAGAGTGGGCAGAGGGAGAGAGAGAAAGAGAGAGTGGGGATAGAGAGAGAGAGAGAGTGGGGATGGAGAGAGAGAGCGAGAGAGAGAGAGTGGGGGGGGAGAGATAGAGAGTGGAGGGAGAGAGAGAGACTAGGGGGGAGAGACTGGGGGGAGAGAGAGACTTGGGGGGGAGAGAGAGGACTGGGGGGAGAGAGAGAGACTGGGGGGAGAGAGAGACTGGGAGGGGACTAAGACTGGGGGGAGAGAGAGACTGGGGGGGGAGAGAGAGACTGGGGGGGAGAGAGAGAGTGGGCAGAGAGAGAGAGAGAAAGAGAGAGTGGGGGATAGCGAGAGAGAGAGTGAGGGTGGAGAGAGAGAGCGAGAGAGAGAGAGTGGAGGGGGAGAGAGAGAGAGTGGAGGGAGAGAGAGAGACTGGAGGGGGGGGAGATACTGGGGGGGAGAGGGAGACTTGGGGGGGAGAGAGAGACTGGGGGGAGAGAGAGAGACTGGGGGGAGAGAGAGAGACTGAGGGCGGAGAGAGAGACTGGGGGAGAGAGAGGACTGGGGGGGAGAGAGACTTGGGGGAGAGAGAGACTGGGAGTGGGAGAGAGCGACTGCGGGGGAGAGAGCGGACTGAGGAGGGTAGAGAGAGACTGGGGGGGAGAGAGAGAGACTGGGGGGGAGAGAGAGACTGGGAGGGAGAGAGAGACTGGGGAGGGGAGAGAGAGAGACTGGGGGGGTGAGAGAGACTGGAGAGAGCGAGACTGGGGGGGGGGGAGAGACACTCAGGGGGAGAGAGAGACTGGGGGTGGGAGAGGGAGAATACGGGGAGAGAGAGACTGGGGATGGGGAGTGAGACTGGGGGGGGGAGAGACTGGGGGGGGGAGAGAGACTGGGGGGGAGAGATACTGTGGGGAGAGAGAGACTGGGGAGGGGAGAGAGAGAGTCTGGCGGGGGGAGAGAGAGACTGGGAGGGGAGTGAGACTGGGGGGAGAGAGAGACTGGGGGGGGAGAGAGAGACTGGGGGGGGAGAGAGAGAGAGACTGGGGGGCGGAGAGAGAGAGACTAGGGAGGGGCACAGAGAGAGAGACTGGGGGTGGAGAGAGAGAGACTGGGGGGGGGGGTCGGAGAAAGAGAGACTTTTGGGGCAGAAGAGAGAGACTGGGGGACGGAGAGAGAGAGGACTGGGGGTGGCGGAGAGAGAGAGAGCGAGGGGGGTCGGGGAGAGAGAGAGAGGTGGGGGGAGAGAGAGAGTGAGAGAGAGTGAGGAGAGAGAGAGAGAGATAGTGGGGGAGAAAGAGAGAAAGAGAAAGAGAGAGAGTGAGGAGAGAGAGAGAGAGAGTGGGGGGAGAGAGAGAGAGTGAGAGAGAGAGTGGGGGGAGAGAGAGAGAGAGACTGGGGGGGAGAAAGAGAGACTGGGGGGCGAGAGAGAGACTTGGGGGGAGAGAGAGACTGGGGGGGGGTGAGAGAGACTGGGGGGGGAGAGAGACTGTGGGGGAGAGAGAGAGACTGAGGGGGAGAGAGGGACTGGGGGGAGAAAGAGAGACTGGGGGGGAGAGAGAGACTGGGGATGGGGAGTGAGACTGGCGGGGGGGAGAGACTGGGGGGAGAGAGACTGGGGGTGGAGAGAGACTGGGTGGGGGAGAAAGAGACTGGGGGAGAGCGAGGCTGGGGAGGGAGAGAGAGACTGGGGGGGAGAGAGAGAGAGTGGCAGAGAGAGAGAGAGAAAGAGAGAGTGGGGATAGAGAGAGAGAGAGTGGGGATGGAGAGAGAGAGCGAGAGAGAGAGAGAGGGGGGGAGAGAGAGAGAGTGGAGGAGAGAGAGAGAGACTAGGGGGGGAGAGACTGGGGGGAGAGAGAGACTTGGGGGGAGAGAGAGACTGGGGGGAGAGAGAGAGAGACTGGGGGGAGAGAGAGACTGGGAGGGGAGTGAGACTGGGGGGAGAGAGAGACTGGGGGTGGAGAGAGAGACTGGGGGGGAGAGAGAGAGAGTGGGCAGAGAGAGAGAGAGAGAGAGTGGGGATAGCGAGAGAGAGAGTGGGGGTGGAGAGAGAGAGCGAGAGAGAGAGAGTGGGGGGGGAGAGAGAGAGACTGGGGGGGCGAGAGAGAGACTGGGGGGGGTGAGAGAGACTGGGGGCGGGAGAGAGACTGTGGGGGAGAGAGAGAGACTGGGGGCGGGGAGAGAGACTGTGGTGGGAGAGAGAGAGACTGGGGGGGGAGAGAGAGACTGTGGTGGGAGAGAGAGTGGGTGGGGTGGAGAGAGAGACTGAGGGGGAGAGCGACTGTGGCGAGAGAGAGTGGCTGTGGCGGGGAAGAGACTGTGGGGGGGGGAGAGAGCGACTGGGGGTTAGAGAGAGACTGGTTAGGGGAGAGAGAGAGCCTGTGGGGAGAGAGAGATTGGGGTGGGAGAGAGACTGGGGGAGGGGGGGAGAGATAGACTGGGTGGGGGGGAGAGAGACTGGGGGGAGAGAGACTGGGTGGGGAGAGAGAGAGACTGGGGGGGGGGGAGAGAGAGACTGGAGGGGGAGAGAGCGACTGGGAGGGGTAGAGAGAGACTGGGGAGGGGGAGAGAGAGAGACTGCCGGGGGGAGAGAGACACTGGGGGGAGAGAGAGACTGGGGGAGAGAGAGACTCGGGAGGAGAGAGAGACTGGGGGGAGAGGTGAGACTGGGGGGGGAGAGAGAGACTGTGGGGGGGAGAGAGAGAGAGAGAGACTGAGGGGGAGAGAGGGACTGGGGGGGGAAAGAGAGACTGGGGGGGAGAGAGAGACTGGGAATGGGGGAGTGAGACTGGGGGGGGGGGGAGAGACTGGGGGGGAGAGAGACTGGGGGTGGAGAGAGACTGGGTGGGGGAGAAAGAGACTGGGGGGGAGAGCGAGGCTGGGGGAGGGAGAGAGAGACTGGGGGGAGAGAGAGTGGGCAGAGAGAGAGAGAGAAAGAGTGGGTGGGGATAGAGAGAGAGAGAGTGGGGATGGAGAGAGAGAGCGAGAGAGAGAGAGTCGGGGGGGAGAGAGAGAGAGTGGAGGGAGAGAGAGAGACTAGGGGGGGGGAGAGACTGGGCGAGAGAGAGACTTGGGGGGAGATAGAGACTGGGGGGAGAGAGAGAGACTGGGGGGAGAGAGAGAGACTGGGAGGGGAGTGAGACTGGGGGAGAGAGAGACTAGGGGGGGGGAGAGAGAGACTGGGGGGGGGAGAGAGAGAGAGTGGGCAGAGAGAGAGAGAGAAAGAGAGAGTGGGGATAGCGAGAGAGAGAGTGGGGGTGGAGAGAGAGAGCGAGAGAGAGAGAGTGGGGGGGAGAGAGAGAGAGTGGAGGGAGAGAGAGAGACTGGGGGGGGAGATACTGGGGGGGAGAGAGAGACTTGGGGGGGAGAGAGAGACTGGGGGGAGAGAGAGAGACTGGGGGGAGAGAGAGACTGGGAGGGGAGTGAGACTGGGGGGAGAGAGAGACTGGGGGTGGAGAGAGAGACTGGGGGGGAGAGAGAGAGAGTGGGCAGAGAGAGAGAGAGAGAGAGTGGGGATAGCGAGAGAGAGAGTGGGGGTGGAGAGAGAGAGCGAGAGAGAGAGAGTGGGGGGGGAGAGAGAGAGACTGGGGGGGCGAGAGAGACTGGGGGGGGTGAGAGAGACTGGGGGCGGGAGAGAGACTGTGGGGGAGAGAGAGAGACTGGGGGCGGGAGAGAGACTGTGGTGGGAGAGAGAGAGACTGGGGGGGGAGAGAGAGACTGTGGTGGGAGAGAGAGTGGGTGGGGTGGAGAGAGAGACTGAGGGGGAGAGCGACTGTGGCGAGAGAGAGTGGCTGTGGCGGGGAAGAGAGACTGTGGGGGGGGGAGAGAGCGACTGGGGGTTAGAGAGAGACTGGTTAGGGGAGAGAGAGAGCCTGTGGGGGAGAGAGAGATTGGGGTGGGAGAGAGACTGGGGGAGGGGGGGAGAGATAGACTGGGTGGGGGGGAGAGAGAGACTGGGGGGAGAGAGACTGGGTGGGGAGAGAGAGAGACTGGGGGGGGGGGAGAGAGAGACTGGAGGGGGAGAGAGCGACTGGGAGGGGTAGAGAGAGACTGGGGAGGGGAGAGAGAGAGACTGCCGGGGGGAGAGAGACACTGGGGGGAGAGAGAGACTGGGGGAGAGAGAGACTCGGGAGGAGAGAGAGACTGGGGGGGAGAGGTGAGACTGGGGGGGGAGAGAGAGACTGTGGGGGGGAGAGAGAGAGAGAGACTGAGGGGGAGAGAGGGACTGGGGGGGGAAAGAGAGACTGGGGGGGAGAGAGAGACTGGGAATGGGGAGTGAGACTGGGGGGGGGGGGGAGAGACTGGGGGGGAGAGAGACTGGGGGTGGAGAGAGACTGGGTGGGGGAGAAAGAGACTGGGGGGGGAGAGCGAGGCTGGGGGAGGGAGAGAGAGACTGGGGGGGAGAGAGAGTGGGCAGAGAGAGAGAGAGAAAGAGTGGGTGGGGATAGAGAGAGAGAGAGTGGGGATGGAGAGAGAGAGCGAGAGAGAGAGAGTCGGGGGGGAGAGAGAGAGAGTGGAGGGAGAGAGAGAGACTAGGGGGGGGGAGAGACTGGGGCGAGAGAGAGACTTGGGGGGGAGATAGAGACTGGGGGGAGAGAGAGAGACTGGGGGGAGAGAGAGACTGGGAGGGGAGTGAGACTGGGGGGAGAGAGAGACTAGGGGGGGGGAGAGAGAGACTGGGGGGGAGAGAGAGAGAGTGGGCAGAGAGAGAGAGAGAAAGAGAGAGTGGGGATAGCGAGAGAGAGAGTGGGGGTGGAGAGAGAGAGCGAGAGAGAGAGAGTGGGGGGGAGAGAGAGAGAGTGGAGGGAGAGAGAGAGACTGGGGGGGGAGATACTGGGGGGGAGAGAGAGACTTGGGGGGGAGAGAGAGACTGGGGGGAGAGAGAGAGACTGGGGGGAGAGAGAGAGACTGGGGGGAGAGAGAGAGACTGGGGAAGAGAGAGACTGGGGGGGAGAGAGACTTGGGGGGAGAGAGAGACTGGGGGGGGGAGAGATACTGGGGGGAGAGAGAGACTGGGGAGGGGAGAGAGAGAGACTGGGGGGAGAGAGAGACTGGAGGGAGAGCGAGACTGGGGGGGGAGAGAGAGAGACTGGGGGGGAGAGCGAGACTGTGGGGGAGAGAGAGACTGTGGGGGAGAGAGAGACTGGGGGGAGAGAGAGAGACTGGGGGGAGAGAGAGACTGGAGGGAGAGCGAGACTGGGGGGGGAGAGAGAGAGACTGGGGGGGAGAGAGAGACTGTGGGGGAGAGAGAGACTGGGGGGAGAGAGAGAGACTGGGGGGAGAGAGAGACTGGGAGGGGACTAAGACTGGGGGGAGAGAGAGACTGGGGGGGGAGAGAGAGACTGGGGGGGAGAGAGAGAGTGGGCAGAGAGAGAGAGAGAAAGAGAGAGTGGGGATAGCGAGAGAGAGAGCGAGAGAGAGAGAGTGTGGGGGGAGAGAGAGAGAGTGGAGGGAGAGAGAGAGACTGGGGGGGGAGATACTGGGGGGGAGAGGGAGACTTGGAGGGGAGAGAGAGACTGGGGGGAGAGAGAGAGACTGGGGGGAGAGAGAGAGACTGGGGGCGGAGAGAGAGACTGGCGGAGAGAGAGACTGGGGGAGAGAGAGACTGGGGGGGAGAGAGACTGGGGAGGGGAGAGAGAGAGACTGGGGGGAGAGAGAGAGAGACTGGGGGGACGGAGAGAGAGAGACTGGGGAGGGGCACAGAGAGAGAGACTGGGGGGCGGAGAGAGAGAGACTGGGGGGGGGGCGGAGAAAGAGAGACTGGTGAAGCAGAGAGAGAGAGACTGGGGGGGTGGAGAGAGAGAGACTGGGGGGGAGAGAGACACTCAGGGGGAGAGAGAGACTGGGGGTGGGAGAGGGAGAATGCGGGGTGAGAGAGACTGGGGATGGGGAGTGAGACTGGGGGGGGAGAGACTGGGGGGGGGGAGAGAGACTGGGGGGGAGAGATACTGGGGGGAGAGAGAGACTGGGGAGGGGAGAGAGAGAGTCTGCCGGGGAAGAGAGAGACTGGGAGGGGAGTGAGACTGGGGGGAGAGAGAGACTGGGGGGGGAGAGAGAGACTGGGGGGAGAGAGAGAGAGACTGGGGGGGCGGAGAGAGAGAGACTGGGGAGGGGCACAGAGAGAGAGACTGGGGGGCGGAGAGAGA
Organism: Pristiophorus japonicus; assembly: GCF_044704955.1. Taxonomy (NCBI): domain Eukaryota; kingdom Metazoa; phylum Chordata; class Chondrichthyes; family Pristiophoridae; genus Pristiophorus; species Pristiophorus japonicus. The sequence goes on along the minus strand of NW_027251400.1, from coordinate 10,132 downwards.
GAGACTGGGGGGGGGGCGGAGAAAGAGAGACTGGTGAGGCAGAGAGAGAGAGACTGGGGGGGTGGAGAGAGAGAGACTGGGGGTGGTGTAGAGAGAGAGAGCGAGGGGGAGAGAGGGACTGAGGGGGGAAAGAGAGACTGGGGGGGAGAGAGAGACTGGGGATGGGGAGTGAGACTGGGGGGTGGAGAGACTGGGGGGGAGAGAGACTGGGGGTGGGAGAGGGAGAATGCGGGGTGAGAGAGACTGGGGATGGTGAGTGAGACTGGGGGGGGAGAGACTGGGGGGGGGGAGAGAGACTGGGGGGGAGAGATACTGGGGGGAGAGAGAGACTGGGGAGGGGAGAGAGAGAGTCTGCCGGGGAAGAGAGAGACTGGGAGGGGAGTGAGACTGGGGGGAGAGAGAGACTGGGGGGGGAGAGAGAGACTGGGGGGAGAGAGAGAGAGACTGGGGGGGCGGAGAGAGAGAGACTGGGGAGGGGCACAGAGAGAGAGACTGGGGGGCGGAGAGAGAGAGACTGGGGGGGGGCGGAGAAAGAGAGACTGGTGAGGCAGAGAGAGAGAGACTGGGGGGGTGGAGAGAGAGAGACTGGGGGTGGTGGAGAGAGAGAGAGCGAGGGGGGGCGGGGAGAGAGAGAGAGTGGGGGGAGAGAGAGAGAGTGAGAGAGAGTGGGGAGAGAGAGAGAGAGAGAGATAGTGGGGGAGAGAGAGAGAGAGAGAGAAAGAGAGAGAGTGGGTGGAGAGAGAGAGAGAGTGGGGGGAGAGAGAGAGAGTGAGAGAGTGGGGGGAGAGAGAGAGAGAGACTGGGGGGGAGAAAGAGAGACTGGGGGGGCGAGAGAGAGACTTGGGGGGAGAGAGAGACTGGGGGGGTGAGAGAGACTGGGGGCGGGAGAGAGACTGTGGGGGAGAGAGAGAGACTGGGGGGGGAGAGAGAGACTGTGGTGGGAGAGAGAGTGGGTGGGGTGGAGAGAGAGACTGGGGGGGAGAGTGACTGGGGGGAGAGAGAGTGGCTGTGGCGGGGAAGAGAGACTGTGGGGGGAGAGAGAGCGACTGGGGGGGTAGAGAGAGACTGGTTAGGGGAGAGAGAGAGCCTGGGGGGGAGAGAGAGACTGGGGGGGAGAGAGAGACTGGGGATGGGGAGTGAGACTGGGGGGGGGAGAGACTGGGGGGGAGAGAGACTGGGGGTGGAGAGAGACTGGGTGGGGGAGAAAGAGACTGAGGGGGGAGAGCGAGGCTGGGGGAGGGAGAGAGAGACTGGGGGGGAAAGAGAGAGTGGGGAGGGGAAAGAGAGAGACTGCCGGGGGGAGAGAGAGACTGGGGGAGAGAGAGACTGGGGGAGAGAGAGACTCGGGAGGAGAGAGAGACTGGGGGGGAGAGAGAGACTGGGGGGGGAGAGAGAGACTGGGGGGGGGAGAGAGAGAGAGAGACTGAGGGGGAGAGAGGGACTGGGGGGGGAAAGAGAGACTGGGGGGGAGAGAGAGACTGGGGATGGGGAGTGAGACTGGGGGGGAGAGAGAGAGACTGGGGGGGGGAGAGAGAGACTGGTGGGAGAGAGAGTGGGTGGGGTGGAGAGAGAGACTGGGGGGGTGAGAGAGACTGGGGGCGGGAGAGAGACTGTGGGGGAGAGAGAGAGACTGGGGGGGGAGAGAGAGACTGTGGTGGGAGAGAGAGTGGGTGGGGTGGAGAGAGAGACTGGGGGGGAGAGTGACTGGGGGGAGAGAGAGTGGCTGTGGCGGGGAAGAGAGACTGTGGGGGGAGAGAGAGCGACTGGGGGGGTAGAGAGAGACTGGTTAGGGGAGAGAGAGAGCCTGGGGGGGAGAGAGAGACTGGGGGGGAGAGAGAGACTGGGGATGGGGAGTGAGACTGGGGGGGGGAGAGACTGGGGGGGAGAGAGACTGGGGGTGGAGAGAGACTGGGTGGGGGAGAAAGAGACTGAGGGGGGAGAGCGAGGCTGGGGGAGAGAGAGACTGGGGGAGAGAGAGACTCGGGAGGAGAGAGAGACTGGGGGGGAGAGAGAGACTGGGGGGGGAGAGAGAGACTGGGGGGGGGAGAGAGAGAGAGAGACTGAGGGGGAGAGAGGGACTGGGGGGGGAAAGAGAGACTGGGGGGGAGAGAGAGACTGGGGATGGGGAGTGAGACTGGGGGGGAGAGAGAGAGACTGGGGGGGGGAGAGAGAGACTGGTGGGAGAGAGAGTGGGTGGGGTGGAGAGAGAGACTGGGGGGGAGAGTGACTGTGGCGAGAGAGAGTGGCTGTGGCGGGGAAGAGAGACTGTGGAGGGGAGAGAGAGCGACTGGGGGGGTTGGAGAGAGACTGGTTCGGGGAGAGAGAGAGCCTGGGGGGGAGAGAGAGATTGGGGTGGGAGAGAGACTGGGGGAGGGGGGGAGAGATAGACTGGGTGGGGGGGAGAGAGAGACTGGGGGGAGAGAGACTGGGTGGGGAGAGAGAGAGACTGGGGGGGGGGGAGAGAGAGACTGGAGGGGGAGAGAGCGACTGGGAGGGGTAGAGAGAGACTGGGGAGGGGAGAGAGAGAGACTGCCGGGGGGAGAGAGAGACTGGGGGGAGAGAGAGACTGGGGGAGAGAGAGACTCGGGAGGAGAGAGAGACTGGGGGGGAGAGAGAGACTGGGGGGGGAGAGAGAGACTGGGGGGGGAGAGAGAGAGAGAGACTGAAGGGGAGAGAGGGACTGGGGGGGGAAAGAGAGACTGGGGGGGAGAGAGAGACTGGGGATGGGGAGTGAGACTGGGGGGTGGAGAGACTGGGGGGGAGAGAGACTGGGGGTGGAGAGAGACTGGGTGGGGGAGAAAGAGACTGAGGGGGGAGAGCGAGGCTGGGGGAGGGAGAGAGAGACTGGGGGGGAGAGAGAGAGTGGGCAGAGAGAGAGAGAGAAAGAGTGGGTGGGGATAGAGAGAGAGAGAGTGGGGATGGAGAGAGAGAGCGAGAGAGAGAGAGTGGGGGGGGAGAGAGAGAGAGTGGAGGGAGAGAGAGAGACTCGGGGGGGGAGAGACTGGGGGAGAGAGAGACTTGGGGGGAGAGAGAGAGACTGCGGGGAGAGAGAGAGACTGGGGGGAGAGAGAGAGACTAGGGGGGAGAGAGAGACTGGGGGGGAGAGAGAGACTGGGCGGGAGAGATACTGGGGGGAGAGAGAGACTGGGGGGAGAGAGAGACTGGGGAGGGGAGAGAGACTGGGGGGGGAGAGAGACTGGATGGGGGAGAAAGAGACTGGGGGGGAGAGCGAGGCTGGAGGAGGGAGAGAGAGACTGGGGGGAGAGAGAGAGTAGGCAGAGAGAGAGAGAGAAAGAGAGAGTGGGGATAGAGAGAGAGAGAGTGGGGATGGAGCGAGAGAGCGAGAGAGAGAGTGGGGGGGGGAGAGAGAGAGAGTGGAGGGAGAGAGATAGACTGGGAGGGGAGAGACTGGGGGGAGAGAGAGAGAGACTGCGGGGGAGAGAGACACTCAGGGGGAGAGAGAGACTGGGTTAGGAGAGGGAGACTGCGGGGAGAGAGAGACTGGGGGAGAGAGAGAGATTGGGGTGGGAGAGAGACTGGGGGAGGGGGGGAGAGATAGACTGGGTGGGGAGAGAGAGAGACTGGGGGGGGGAGAGAGAGACTGGACGGGGAGAGAGCGACGGGGAGTGGTAGAGAGAGACTGGGAAGAGGAGAGAGAGAGACTGGCGGGGGGAGAGAGAGACTGGGGGGAGAGAGAGACTGGGGGGAGAAAGAGACTGGGAGGAGAGAGACTGGGGGGAGAGAGAGAGACTGGAGGGGGAGAGAGCTATTGGGAGTGGTAGAGAGAGACTGGGGGGGGGAGAGAGAAACTGGGGGGGGAGAGAGAGAGAGAGAGACTGGGGGGAGAGAGAGAGAATGGGGGGAGAGAGAGAGACTGGGGAAGAGAGAGACTGGGGGGGAAGAGAGACTTGGGGGGAGAGAGAGACTGGGGGGGGGAGAGATACTGGGGGGAGAGAGAGACTGGGGAGGGGAGAGAGAGAGACTGGGGGGAGAGAGAGACTGGAGGGAGAGCGAGACTGGGGGGGGAGAGAGAGAGACTGGGGGGGAGAGCGAGACTGTGGGGGAGAGAGAGACTGGGGGGAGAGAGAGAGACTGGGGGGAGAGAGAGACTGGAGGGAGAGCGAGACTGGGGGGGGAGAGAGAGAGACTGGGGGGAGAGAGAGACTGTGGGGGAGAGAGAGACTGGGGGGAGAGAGAGAGACTGGGGGGAGAGAGAGACTGGGAGGGGACTAAGACTGGGGGGAGAGAGAGACTGGGGGGTGAGAGAGAGACTGGGGGGGAGAGAGAGAGTGGGCAGAGAGAGAGAGAGAAAGAGAGAGTGGGGATAGCGAGAGAGAGAGTGGGGGTGGAGAGAGAGAGCGAGAGAGAGAGAGTGGGGGGGGAGAGAGAGAGTGGAGGGAGAGAGAGAGACTGGGGGGGGAGATACTGGGGGGGAGAGGGAGACTTGGGGGGGAGAGAGAGACTGGGGGGAGAGAGAGAGACTGGGGGGAGAGAGAGAGACTGGGGGCGGAGAGAGAGACTGGGGGAGAGAGAGACTGGGGGGAGAGAGACTTGGGGGGAGAGAGAAACTGGGAGTGGGAGAGAGCGACTGGGGGGGAGAGAGCGACTGAGGAGGGTAGAGAGAGACTGGGGGGGAGAGAGAGAGACTGGGGGGGAGAGAGAGACTGGGGGGGAGAGATACTGGGGGGAGAGAGAGACTGGGGAGGGGAGAGAGAGAGACTGGGGGGTGAGAGAGACTGGAGGGAGAGCGAGACTGGGGGGGGAGAGACACTCAGGGGGAGAGAGAGACTGGGGGTGGGAGAGGGAGAATGCGGGGAGAGAGAGACTGGGGATGGGGAGTGAGACTGGGGGGGGAGAGACTGGGGGGGGGGGAGAGAGACTGGGGGGGAGAGATACTGGGGGGAGAGAGAGACTGGGGAGGGGAGAGAGAGAGTCTGGCGGGGGGAGAGAGAGACTGGGAGGGGAGTGAGACTGGGGGGGAGAGAGAGACTGGGGGGGGAGAGAGAGACTGGGGGGAGAGAGAGAGAGACTGGGGGGGGGCGGAGAGAGAGAGACTGGGGAGGGGCACAGAGAGTGAGACTGGGGGGCGGAGAGAGAGAGACTGGGGGGGGGGCGGAGAAAGAGAGACTGGTGGGGCAGAGAGAGAGAGACTGGGGAAGAGAGAGACTGGGGGGGAAGAGAGACTTGGGGGGAGAGAGAGACTGGGGGGGGGAGAGATACTGGGGGGAGAGAGAGACTGGGGAGGGGAGAGAGAGAGACTGGGGGGAGAGAGAGACTGGAGGGAGAGCGAGACTGGGGGGGGAGAGAGAGAGACTGGGGGGGAGAGCGAGACTGTGGGGGAGAGAGAGACTGGGGGGAGAGAGAGAGACTGGGGGGAGAGAGAGACTGGAGGGAGAGCGAGACTGGGGGGGGAGAGAGAGAGACTGGGGGGGAGAGAGAGACTGTGGGGGAGAGAGAGACTGGGGGGAGAGAGAGAGACTGGGGGGAGAGAGAGACTGGGAGGGGACTAAGACTGGGGGGAGAGAGAGACTGGGGGGTGAGAGAGAGACTGGGGGGGAGAGAGAGAGTGGGCAGAGAGAGAGAGAGAAAGAGAGAGTGGGGATAGCGAGAGAGAGAGTGGGGGTGGAGAGAGAGAGCGAGAGAGAGAGAGTGGGGGGGGAGAGAGAGAGTGGAGGGAGAGAGAGAGACTGGGAGGGGAGATACTGGGGGGGAGAGGGAGACTTGGGGGGGAGAGAGAGACTGGGGGGAGAGAGAGAGACTGGGGGGAGAGAGAGAGACTGGGGGCGGAGAGAGAGACTGGGGGAGAGAGAGACTGGGGGGAGAGAGACTTGGGGGGAGAGAGAAACTGGGAGTGGGAGAGAGCGACTGGGGGGGAGAGAGCGACTGAGGAGGGTAGAGAGAGACTGGGGGGGAGAGAGAGAGACTGGGGGGGAGAGAGAGACTGGGGGGGAGAGATACTGGGGGGAGAGAGAGACTGGGGAGGGGAGAGAGAGAGACTGGGGGGTGAGAGAGACTGGAGGGAGAGCGAGACTGGGGGGGGAGAGACACTCAGGGGGAGAGAGAGACTGGGGGTGGGAGAGGGAGAATGCGGGGAGAGAGAGACTGGGGATGGGGAGTGAGACTGGGGGGGGAGAGACTGGGGGGGGGGAGAGAGACTGGGGGGGAGAGATACTGGGGGGAGAGAGAGACTGGGGAGGGGAGAGAGAGAGTCTGGCGGGGGGAGAGAGAGACTGGGAGGGGAGTGAGACTGGGGGGGAGAGAGAGACTGGGGGGGGAGAGAGAGACTGGGGGGAGAGAGAGAGAGACTGGGGGGGGGCGGAGAGAGAGAGACTGGGGAGGGGCACAGAGAGTGAGACTGGGGGGCGGAGAGAGAGAGACTGGGGGGGGGGGGCGGAGAAAGAGAGACTGGTGGGGCAGAGAGAGAGAGACTGGGGGACGGAGAGAGAGAGACTGGGGGTGGCGGAGAGAGAGAGAGCGAGGGGGGGCGGGGAGAGAGAGAGAGTGGGGGGCGAGAGAGAGAGTGAGAGAGAGTGAGGAGAGAGAGAGAGAGAGATAGTGGGGGAGAAAGAGAGAGAGAGAAAGAGAGAGAGTGGGGGGAGAAAGAGAGAGAGAGTGGGGGGAGAGAGAGAGAGTGAGAGAGAGAGTGGGGGGAGAGAGAGAGAGAGACTGGGGGGGAGAAAGAGAGACTGGGGGGGCGAGAGAGAGACTTGGGGGGAGAGAGAGACTGGGGGGGGTGAGAGAGACTGGGGGCGGGAGAGAGACTGTGGGGGAGAGAGAGAGACTGGGGGGGGAGTCAGAGACTGTGGTGGGAGAGAGAGGGTGGGGTGGAGGGAGAGACTGGGGGGGAGAGCGACTGGGGGGAGAGAGAATGGCTGTGGCGGGGAAGAGAGACTGTGGGGGGGAGAGAGAGCGACTGGGGGTTAGAGAGAGACTGGTTAGGGGAGAGAGAGAGCCTGTGGGGGAGAGATTGGGGTGGGAGAGAGACTGGGGGAGGGGGGGAGAGATAGACTGGGTGGGGGGAGAGAGAGACTGGGGGGAGAGAGACTGGGTGGGGAGAGAGAGAGACTGGGGAGGGGGAGAGAGAGACTGGAGGGGGAGAGAGCGACTGGGAGGGGTAGAGACAGACTGGGGAGGGGAGAGAGAGAGACTGCCGGGGGAAGAGAGAGACTGGGGGGACAGAGAGACTGGGGGAGAGAGAGACTCGGGAGGAGAGAGAGACTGGGGGGGAGAGAGAGACTGTGGGGGGGAGAGAGAGACTGGGGGGGGGAGAGAGAGAGAGAGACTGAGGGGGAGAGAGGGACTGGGGGGGGAAAGAGAGACTGGGGGGGAGAGAGAGATTGGGGATGGGGAGTGAGACTGGCGGGGGGAGAGACTGGGGGGGAGAGAGACTGGGGGTGGAGAGAGACTGGGGGGGGGAGAGACTGGGGGGGGGAGAGAGACTGGGGGGGAGAGATACTGGGGGGAGAGAGAGACTGGGGAGGGGAGAGAGAGAGTCTGCCGGGGAAGAGAGAGACTGGGAGGGGAGTGAGACTGGGGGGAGAGAGAGACTGGGGGGGGAGAGAGAGACTGGGGGGAGAGAGAGAGAGAGACTGGGGGGGCGGAGAGAGAGAGACTGGGGAGGGGCACAGAGAGAGAGACTGGGGGGCGGAGAGAGAGAGACTGGGGGGGGGGCGGAGAAAGAGAGACTGGTGAGGCAGAGAGAGAGAGACTGGGGGGGTGGAGAGAGAGAGACTGGGGGTGGTGGAGAGAGAGAGAGCGAGGGGGAGAGAGGGACTGAGGGGGGAAAGAGAGACTGGGGGGGAGAGAGAGACTGGGGATGGGGAGTGAGACTGGGGGGTGGAGAGACTGGGGGGGAGAGAGACTGGGGGTGGGAGAGGGAGAATGCGTGGTGAGAGAGACTGGGGATGGGGAGTGAGACTGGGGGGGGAGAGACTGGGGGGGGGGAGAGAGACTGGGGGGGAGAGATACTGGGGGGAGAGAGAGACTGGGGAGGGGAGAGAGAGAGTCTGCCGGGGAAGAGAGACACTGGGAGGGGAGTGAGACTGGGGGGAGAGAGAGACTGGGGGGGAGAGAGAGACTGGGGGGAGAGAGAGAGAGACTGGGGGGGCGGAGAGAGAGAGACTGGGGAGGGGCACAGAGAGAGAGACTGGGGGGCGGAGAGAGAGAGACTGGGGGGGGGGGCGGAGAAAGAGAGACTGGTGAGGCAGAGAGAGAGAGACTGGGGGGGTGGAGAGAGAGAGACTGGGGGTGGTGGAGAGAGAGAGAGCGAGGGGGGGCGGGGAGAGAGAGAGAGTGGGGGGAGAGAGAGAGAGTGAGAGAGAGTGGGGAGAGAGAGAGAGAGAGAGATAGTGGGGGAGAGAGAGAGAGAGAGAGAAAGAGAGAGAGTGGGTGGAGAGAGAGAGAGAGTGGGGGGAGAGAGAGAGAGTGAGAGAGAGAGTGGGGGGAGAGAGAGAGAGAGACTGGGGGGGAGAAAGAGAGACTGGGGGGGCGAGAGAGAGACTTGGGGGGAGAGAGAGACTGGGGGGGTGAGAGAGACTGGGGGCGGGAGAGAGAGACTGGTTAGGGGAGAGAGAGAGCCTGGGGGGGAGAGAGAGACTGGGGGGGAGAGAGAGACTGGGGATGGGGAGTGAGACTGGGGGGGGGAGAGACTGGGGGGGAGAGAGACTGGGGGTGGAGAGAGACTGGGTGGGGGAGAAAGAGACTGAGGGGGGAGAGCGAGGCTGGGGGAGGGAGAGAGAGACTGGGGGGGAAAGAGAGAGTGGGGAGGGGAAAGAGAGAGACTGACGGGGGGAGAGAGAGACTGGGGGAGAGAGAGACTGGGGGAGAGAGAGACTCGGGAGGAGAGAGAGACTGGGGGGAGAGAGAGACTGGGGGGGAGAGAGAGACTGGGGGGGGGAGAGAGAGAGAGAGACTGAGGGGGAGAGAGGGACTGGGGGGGGAAAGAGAGACTGGGGGGTAGAGAGAGACTGGGGATGGGGAGTGAGACTGGGGGGGAGAGAGAGAGACTGGGGGGGGGAGAGAGAGACTGGTGGGAGAGAGAGTGGGTGGGGTGGAGAGAGATACTGGGGGGGAGAGTGACTGTGGCGAGAGAGAGTGGCTGTGGCGGGGAAGAGAGACTGTGGGGGGAGAGAGAGCGACTGGGGGGGTTGGAGAGAGACTGGTTAGGGGAGAGAGAGAGCCTGGGGGGGAGAGAGAGATTGGGGTGGGAGAGAGACTGGGGGAGTGGGGGAGAGATAGACTGGGTGGGGGGGAGAGAGAGACTGGGGGGAGAGAGACTGGGTGGGGAGAGAGAGAGACTGGGGGGGGGGGAGAGAGAGACTGGAGGGGGAGAGAGCGACTGGGAGGGGTAGAGAGAGACTGGGGAGGGGAGAGAGAGAGACTGCCGGGGGAGAGAGAGACTGGGGGGAGAGAGAGACTGGGGGAGAGAGAGACTCGGGAGGAGAGAGAGACTGGGGGGAGAGAGAGACTGGGGGGGGGAGAGAGAGACTGGGGGGGGGAGAGAGAGAGAGAGACTGAGGGGGAGAGAGGGACTGGGGGGGAAAAGAGAGACTGGGGGGGAGAGGGAGACTGGGGATGGGGATGAGACTGGGGGTGGAGAGACTGGGGGGGAGAGAGACTGGGGGTGGAGAGAGACTGGGTGGGGGAGAAAGAGACTGAGGGAGGAGAGCGAGGCTGGGGGAGGGAGAGAGAGACTTGGGGGGAGAGAGAGAGTGGGCAGAGAGAGAGAGAGAAAGAGTGGGTGGGGATAGAGAGAGAGAGAGTGGGGATGGAGAGAGAGAGCGAGAGAGAGAGAGTGGGGGGGGAGAGAGAGAGAGTGGAGGGAGAGAGAGAGACTCGGGGGGGAGAGACTGGGGGAGAGAGAGACTTGGGGGGAGAGAGAGAGACTGGGGGGAGAGAGAGAGACTGGGGGGAGAGAGAGAGACTAGGGGGGAGAGAGAGACTGGGGGGGAGAGAGAGACTGGGCGGGAGAGATACTGGGGGGAGAGAGAGACTGGGGGGAGAGAGAGACTGGGGAGGGGAGAGAGACTGGGGGGGTGAGAGAGACTGGGATGGGGGGAGAAAGAGACTGGGGGGGAGAGCGAGGCTGGAGGAGGGAGAGAGAGACTGGGGGGAGAGAGAGAGTAGGCAGAGA